>NW_018235615.1:22025-32509 GCF_001263595.1 Phalaenopsis equestris
GAAAATCTCTCCAAAACTACCGCTCAAAACTCCCCCTTTCCAACACTTTTCAAAAGTTTCAAGCACACTTCAAATAGTCTCAACTTCCTTTTTTTATAAATCTCCAAGAAGTGTCTTGATAACTCTTCAAAATGTGTCCCAATTTGATGTATTCTCCAAAGGATGTCTCCTTTCGCAAGTGTTTTAATAATATTTTCGTTCCTAGTGGTCATAACCAACCTCTTTAGCCAATAGGTGCCTCAAATACCTCTTCAAAATTCAGCCAATTGAAGAAAACCGCCAAATAACTGCCTCTAGCGCTTAAGCGCGGGGCCTTTGGCTCTTAGGCGCGACCTTCTCTATTTCACCGATGTGTATGCCTCAGAACTGACGCTTTGGCACCAAAACTCTTTTGCACCATTTTTACATTTTTTCTCCAAATTTGATCCTTTTCCACTCCTTTTAGCATTTTTCACCTTTTTACTTGTACCTGAAAGAAAAACACACAAATACCTTCCATTAAAGCGCAATATCTAAAAAATAGGTATAAAAATGTATTAAAAACATTATATATTTTAGGTGTATCATACCTATCATAACATCGGATGCATCCTTCGTATCTTGGTGAGTCAAAATATAAGCTCTATATTGAGCTGGAGTAGTAAAAAATTGGAGTAACAAAAAATTTATATTTAGAAATATACTAGTCCAATTTAGAAAAAATATTTAGTAAATGAGACCAACTTAAAGTTTTAGAAATTTTTAATGTTAAGAATTATGAAATTATGAAAATATATGAAAATATGAGTTCCTATCTAATTCAGAAATATTTTAAATTTTCTAAATTTAGAATTTAGTTCTTTTATTATCTCTACTTAAATATTTTAAATAATTTTACTTGCTATATTATGTTTTTAAGCTTAAGATTTTCTCAAGTCTTATAATTTAAAATGTTCAAATGTGGAACCAATTTTTAATTAGGCATTAATCCTCAAGCTTCTCCTCCCATATTCTTTTCTTTTACTCTTTTTATTTTCTTTTTATTTTCTTTTTATTTTCTTTTTCTTTTCTTTTTATTTTCTTTTTATTTTCTTTTTATTTTCTTTTTATTTTCTATATCTGGAATTACTATATCTGGATACGCCTTTAATGGTTTTGAATTCTACTTCTCCTTTCCTAGAGGCAATGTCTTGATATAAATCTTTCACTTATAAATATAATAATAACTTTGAAATTTATTTTTAATAAAACAAATTTAATTATTAAAAATAGTATTAAAAGTATTAAACATAAAATTCTAAATTTCTAAATTTTTCAAAAATACAATTTTTCTTACTAAGGATAGTTACTTATATTAAACATTTTCTACACTTAAAACTTTTAACCTAAAATTTTTCTTCATTACTCAGAATTTTAACTAAATTTTCTTACTCATTTCTAAAATCAAATTTTACTTCCCTAATATAAATTTATATACGTGATTATTTTTCTTTTTAAATCAAATTCACTCGTAGCACCTTTGAGAACAAATAAAATACAAGTTTTGAAAATACTTTTCATCCCCCCCAAACTTAAATTTTTAACAGATTAAATAGTTTTTCAATACAGGAATGAAAATGGAAATAACTTGCTTACAAGAATTTTTAATCCTAAGTATACAAGTACAAAACTAAAAACAGGAGTAAAATTAATTTTGATCAATTTCTTTTATCATTTTCATTTTAATTTAACATGTAGAGTTTCAATAGACGTGTAAGTAGTGGGTACAAACATAAAAACAAACAAACACCCTAACTTTGACTTCACAGTCTCAACATAAAAACAAACACACTAACAATTCAAAAGAAAAATACAGGGTAGCAGTTTTCTAAGTTTAAAATTTAAAACTAAAGTTAGCAAGATTTTCAACTTTCCGAAAGCAATCCTTAACTAACTAACACAGTACTAAACACACAACAACAGTTACTATCCTAGAATTTAAATCAAAATACTAACAAAACTCAAACATCACAATAACAACTAAATATAAGTCCAAACCGTCACATAATCCAAATAAACACACAAATGCAAATGTGGCAAGCCCAGACTATATAATTTATAACACATCACAACACATGTCTCAAGTCCAAACATAAAAATAAACAACACATTAAAAAACTCAAGTCCAAAGCACATAGTCTAACACATATTACAGACATTAAAATAATTCAGTCCTCCTTCTCATCATCTTCAGAATCACCGCTAATCCATACATTTGTAGATTCATAATTAGGGTATCTAGGATACGGAGGAAAAAGCACTCCTTGGTTACCCCTAATGAGGCCTTCCAAAGATGAGTGAAATTTCTCTTCATAATCACTTTTCCTTCTATTATACCCATCAATATGTTCTGCAAAATGCTCTAAAATTTGAATTTTATCAGCTGTATAATTAATATTGTCCATCATCCTCTGTAATAATTGATCTTGGGTCTCAGTAGACTCACCTCTAGAAGTAGAAGCACGTGAGGAAAATGGTCTAGATGTAGAAGCAGCAGACATTGTCATTCCATAGCTCCTTGAAAATCCTCCTCTCCATCCAAAAATAGAATGTTCAGAATAAGTCTTTACATTCACCTTTGTAATAGGCTTTAGAGGCAACAGTACTTCCTCCCAGCAATCATATTTCACTCCATCCTGCTCGCATAAAGAAAAGATCAATGAAGTAAATCCCATACATGCAGTAGTAACAACAGTGGCAGAATTGATGATAGTCGGATATATCAAAGCTACTATGTTGATGAGTTTTCCTTCCTGGATACAATAATTTAATGTCGTTCTCTCTCTGTTAACTTCACTGAGATGATTTGTTGGTAGCAGACGAGCAGAAAATAAATAGTGTCAAGCCTTTGAAGGTGCACATAACTTTAAAGTTAGAAAATTCGTGGAAAAATTTGGAAAAATTGACTCTCCTCTAATTAGTGATTTTCCAGAGTTCTCTTCCAACAATCAAATAAGAAATAATCTCATCTAGATTCGTCTCAGTCGGACTATAATTCGCATAAAAACACAAATATCAGGTGGTAGATGGTAAAATTATCTAGTGGCAAATGGTAGAAAAAATTGGTTACCTCCGGTGAATAAAGTACCAACTTTCCTCGAACCATGACTCTATCATCTTCAGCTTCAGGGAGGTTTGCATAGAGCTCTCTAACAACAGAAATAACTGCAACAGCAAAAAAACAACAGAACTGTTTCCACTGTCGGCGAATGATCTCATCTTCCATAGATTCACCTGGATTCTTAAAACAACGCTCCTGGATAAGCTTTCATGATTGCAACGCATCACTGTCCCCATCTTGAGCCTTCGAACTCACAAATTTGCTCGAATCAAAAGGGTTTTTTCCTTCACTCCTCTTCACTCTTGGTGCCATTCTACAATTTTATAAAATTCCAAAAATAACTTTAAAAATCAAATCTAAACTACTAAACTAAACTTCTAAAAGCATAAACTACACTTCCTGTACAATTTCCATAGATTTTTCCTCATTTTTCATCATGAATAGTGAATTTTCAATTTCTTCCAATGTACTCAAAATTCATCGTGAAAATCCAAAATTTTTACATAGAAGTAATGCTCTTACCTTAAGAAATTCGAATCTAGAAAATTATTCTTAATTTCACCAAGAAATCTCCACTTAATAGTGTGCCCTAGCTCTCCAAACGTGCAATTTTAGCTCTCCAAAAGTGCAATTTTGAGAGGTTGAAGGTGACGGGCGGGTGCAAAATGGCAATTTTCGGGTTAATTTTTCACTTTTAACCATTCGCGAACCGGTTTTCGTGAACTAGGAACTAGCGCTTAAGCACGGATAAGTGGAGCTTAGGCGCCTGCCTCTCGGGTAACCTCGCGCTTAAGGGCGAGAATGTGGCGCTTAGGAGCCAGGGCACGATTTTTTAGATTTTTAAATATAAGTAAAATGCATTATTTGACTAAGTATAACACTCCTAAATGGTCTCATAACACTTAAATGACTATTTTCATCTCCTTTAACTCTCCTCTCTCTCAAAATTCTCTATATAACTCAATTCAATTTGAGGCTAAGAAATAACATAAATTTTCACACAAACAAACGTATATTCATTCAAAAACTATTAAAAATACATGTAACACTTAATTCTCCTCCCATATGAGAACATTTTCTAAGCACAAACACTTAACAAACATTCACAATTAAACACATAAAAGTATAAACACTAAAAACAAGACTGAAACACTAACACATAAACACAACGACTCATAACAAATAAACTCTGACATCGAACTTAATTTCATTCTTCATTTGATGGGATAAACTCTGGTCTTTCATTAGTCTCTCATGGGGCAATCAGAATATAAAGTTGATAAAATAGACGGTGGTGACGAGCTCTGATATTATCTTCTTCAATCCATTTCAACTTAAGAAACATCTCCTTATTCGCTTCCTCTATATAACTACTATGGCTAAATTGGATTTTCAATTGCCATCCAATAATCAAGATGTGCATGAATCTCAATTACCTTGGTCTCAAGTAAGCAATGGTAGTGTTAATTTTGTTGATCTTTTCTGATATTTCTTCAATACTAACGGCTAAGAAACCATTATACATCTCTTATGCACTTTGCCTGATGAATCTCTTCCTCATGGTCTCTTCCTTCCTCAAATCCATCTCCCATGAAGACATCTTCTCAAAATCTCTCTCTCTTGTAGACTTTTGGGCTGAAAATGATATGGGGTGAAATTCCTTCACAAAACTTATAGGCCTAAATCTCTCCAATAACTTCTAGGCACATCTTGGAATTGCTTTGGCACATTTTTACAAACTAATTTATGATTAAACCTTCTAGAATCTTAATTTAGTACATGTTTTTTAACTATTGTGCTTAAGCGTCAGTGCACAATTTTGCACCAGTCAACTAAACATCCAAATTCTCATTCTAACTTGTCTAGGTTATTAAATAATGTCTTAAAATCAATACTAACACATAATAGTCTCAAAAAATACTACCACATGTTTTTTAATCACACACAAACAACAATCAAAGAAAAAACACATGATAACTATGGATTGCCTCCCACAAAGCGCTTGGTTTTACGTCGTCAGCCTGACGTAACCAGTGTTTATTCTGGTTGACCCAACATCATTTGATTATTAAATTTATAATGATCCCCTACTAAATAAGGTTTCAGTCTATGACCATTCACTTTAAACACTTTATCAGTCTTAGGATCTTTTATATCCACAACTCCATAAGGATAAAATTTTATCACAACAAATGGGTCTATCCACCAGGACTTAAGTTTGTCTTGAAATGATTTTGAACTTGCATTATATAGCAAAATTTGTTGCCCTGGCTGAAAATTTTTAGTAAGAATCCTTTGATTATGCCACATCTTCATCATGCCTTTGTAAATCTTAGAACTCTTATAAATTCATTCCTTATCTTTTCAAGCTCATTTAATTACAATAATCTTTTCTCACTAGCTTCTTTCAAATTATAATTTAACTCTTTAATCTCTCAATATGCTTTATACTCAAGTTCAACTGGCAAGTGACAAGCTTTCTCAAATATTAGTATATATGGCGACATTCCTATAGGAGTTCTATATGCAGTCTTATAAGCCCACAAAGCATAGTCAAGTTTGACTGACCAATCCATTTTTGTTGGATTTACAGATTTTTCCATAATTCTTTTAATTTTTTGATTGGATAATTCAGCCAAACCACTTGTATGAGGATGATAAGCAGTAGCAATTCTATGATTTATATGAAATTTCTTTAATAACTTCTCTATTATGACATTTCTAAAATGACTTCTACATCAGTTATGATAACTCTAAGCATCCTAAATCTACAAAATATGTTTGTTTTCAAAAATTTTGCAACACATTGAACATTACATTGAGGTAAAGCAACAGCTTCTATCCATTTGGATACATAGTCCACTACTAACAGTATATATAAATTTCTGAAATATGATATAAATGGTCCAATGAAATCTAATCCCCAAACATCAAATATTTGAACTTCTAGCATATAATTGAGGGGCATCTTATTTCTTCTAGAAATATTGCCTACTCGTTGACATCTATCACAAGTTTTGATACATTCATTAACATCTCTAAAAATAGTAGGCCAATAAAATCTAGATTGTAAAATTTTGTAAGTTCTTTTATCAACACCAAAATGTCCCCTAAAATCAGAATTATGTCATTTTTAAATAATTTCATAAGTTTCTTCTAATGGTACACATCTTTGAATAATCAGATCATTTCCTTGTTTATATAAAAATAGGTCATCCCAAAAATAACTCTTAGCTTCAGACATAAATTTCCTCTTTCGTTTGTATGTCATTCCATAGGGTATAATGTACCTAACAAGAAAGTTTACAATGTCGGCATACCACGGAACACACCACTTATTAATATTGAATTGAAGCCTGGACAAATGATCAGCAATTTGATTTTCAGTCCCCTTTTGATATACTATTTCAAAATCAATTTCTTGCAAAAGAGGAATCCATCTTATAAGTCTAGGTTTAGCATCCTTCTTTTTCATTAAGTACTTAATAGCAGAATGTTCTATATGCACTACACAATGAGTTCAATTTAAATATGATCAAATTTTATTAAAGGCATATACTATTATTAATAACTCTTTTTCAGTGGTGGTATAATTAATTTGAGTTTCATTAAGAGTTTTACTAGCATAGTAAATTACTTTAAAAATTTTATCAGATCTTTTTCCTAAAATAGCTCCAATAGCATAATCACTAGCATCACACATCAATTCAAAAGGTTATTCCCAATCTAGTGAAACTATAATTGGTGCACTGAATAATTTTTCTTTTAATAACTTGAAAGCATTTAGGAAATCCTTATCAAAATTGAAAATTGCTTCTTTCTCCAGTAAATGGCATAAAGACTTAGCAATCTTACTTAGCAATCATAAAGACTTAGCAATCTTTGAAAAGTCTTTGATATATCGCCTGTAGAATCCAACATGTCCTAAAAAGTTCCTAATTTCCCTTACTTTTATTGGGTAAGGTAAATCAGCGATCACTTGAATTTTAGTAGTATCTACTTCCATACCATTTTCTAATATTTGATGTCCTAATACAAATCCTTCTGCTATCATAAATTGGCATTTTTCCTAAATAAGGACTAAATTTGTTTCTTCACAGCTCTTAAGAACTTTAGATAAATGTTCTAAATATGAATCAAATGAAGTTCCAAACACTGAGATATCATCTATAAATATTTCAATCCCTTTTTCAATTAAATCACAAAAAATTGGCATCATACATCTTTGAAATGTAGCTGGGGCATTACATAAACCAAAGGGCATTCTTCCAAAAGCAAAAGTACCATAAGGACGAAGTTATTTTCTCTTGATCCTCAGGAGTTATTTTTATTTTATGATAACCAGTATATCCATCCAAAAAATAAAAGTATTTATGCCTAGTTAGTCTATCCAGCATTTGATCTAGAAATGGTAGTGGAAAATGATCTTCCCTAGTGGCAAGATTTAATTTTCTATAATCAATGAATTTCGCAACCTTGTAACTTATCTAGTAGATATTACCTCATTATGTTCATTCATAGTCACAGTTACTTCTCCTTTATTAGGAACGCAGTGAATTGGACTAACTCATGCACTATCTGAAATAGGGTAGATAATTCCAGCATCTAACCACTTTAAAATTTCTTTCTGAGCAACTTATTTCATAACAGGATTCAATCTCCTTTAAGGATCAACCCCAGTTCTCTTCCATATGAATTCCATGCAAACAAATTTAAGGACTGATTCCTTTAATATCAGATATTATCCATCCAAAGGATTTCTTAAAATTTTTCAAAATTTTCATCAACCTTTCTTCTTTTTCCATCATTAACTTTAAGGATATTATAACTGGTAAAGTAGATGAATCACCTATAATGATCAGGAAGTAACTCCAACTCAAGTTCTGGAGGTTTTTCAATTGATGGACAAAATGATTTATTTTTGTCTATCGTGTCCAGAATTTCAAAACTTTTCGAACATAGTTTGAATCTTCCTTAAAAAGATATTCACATTGATCTAATTCCTCTTCTTGCTCGTGTTCCAAATCTTGTACTTCAGATTTTTCTTCAAAAGTAGATTTGAAATGGCATTCACTCAGATATCTTATAACATCCATTCTATAGTATTCATCATCTTTACCTTTTGCAGGATACTTCATTGAGCTTAAAATGTTAAAAGTAATAGTTTGATCATTGATGTGCATTGTTAATTCCCCCTTTTGCACATCTATCATTGCTCTTCCCATGGCTAGGAAAGGTCTCCTCAAAATGATAGGTATCTCTTATCTTTCCTTCATATCTAGCATAATGAAATCAATAGTAAAGATAAATTGATCCACTTTCGCTAGGACACCTTTTATAACTCCTTTAGGGTAAAATATTGAACAATCTGCTAACTACAGAGTTACAGTAGTAGGGGTTTATTTCTCCTAATCCCAACCTTTTAAATTTAATATTGGCATAAGGTTAATGCTTGAGCCTAAATCACATAAAGCTTTCCCATAAAATTTGTCTCCTATTGCACATAAAATTGTAAAGCTACAAGGATCTTTAAGCTTTTCAGGAAGCTTCTTCTGAATTATAATACTGCAATCCTCACTAAGTGCAACAGTTTTATTATCTTCAAACTTCCTTTTCTGTTGAGAAAATCTTTCATAAACATTACATAGCTTGACATTTGTTCTAAGGCTTCAACAAATGAAATATTAATGGTAAGCTTCTTAAAAATCTCCAGAAATTTTGAAAATTTCTTATCCAACTTGTGTTGACCAAGTCTTTGAGGAAATGGAGGAGGAAGTTTTTCATATTCCACTTTCATTTGTGCGCGCAGCACAACCATCATTATCTACATTAACTCTCTGTACATCCACGCAGAATTTCACATTCTGCACAAAACTCCATAAATCTTTACAAATCTCCTTCGACAAAATCAACTCTTTTCACATTATACTGTTCACCTCATTTTTGGTTGAGGTTTAGTTTTTACTCTTTAGTAGCCTAAGGTCTAGCCATAGGATTTTCCTATTGACTATTCTTAGAAAACTAAACATGGAACCCTAACAATTAGAAAATCCAAACTCTTCTCTACTCAACTTGAAGTTTCACATGTTGGTTTCAACCTCTAAATACTTAGTAGCTAGGGTCACTATGGGGGAAACTCAGGATGAGCCACCCTTAGGATTGCTGGACCTTAGGGTTGACCTTGGGTGTTGTTTTGGAGCTAAGGCATTCACTATACTCATTTGCACCCACAATCACTGAAAACACTGAACTCAAATTTCTAGCCAAGATCCCTTGATCTTTTGGGATACTCATGTAGATGATCCCCTAAACCTACTAGCCCAAAGCTATGGTTTAGCTAAGACCACTATGTAGAGGACCCAAAATGATGTTTCCATTGGTACATGGCTTATTGGTGATGGTTGGTACCTCAAACCTACCAAAATACCCATCTTGGCCTTTTACCCCTAAAACTCCCCCAAATTACCAAAATACCCCTCCATAGCTCAAAATTCTAAAAATTCCAAAAATTCCCAAAAACTCCCCATAAATCCTAAATATTCCCAATTTCATTTCTCTCAACTACTACATGACCCAATTTGACCATCTTCAACCAAAACCCCCAAATTTTCCTTTAAAGACTCAAATTTCCCCAAATCCAACTCAAATGCCCATCAATTTGATCTCAATTGACCATAATTCCAACCCTAAACTCAAATTCACCTTTGATATGACCAAACTAAACCAAATCCAAGCTCAATCAGTCCATGATTTGAGCCCAATTTTGATTTGAGTCAAAACCCCAATTTTGACCATATGACCTAATCTTACCAAATTGAACCCATAGCCTAGTCTATTGGCCTCAATTAATGTTGAAAAATATTTATAACATGCCTATACATCAAAATAAACCATCAATTGGCCTTGGTGAAGTCTCAAATCCATTTGATTTTGGCTTAAATCCAAAATTCCCAAATTTTGCCCCAAATTGGCTAAATCCCCAAATTTCACCCAATTAATTGCCTTAACCTCCAAATTGGCATCCAATTCATGTTGAAAACTCTTCATGAGGTCCCAATTGACCATTTAAAATAATCAATTTGGACTTATCCCAAGGCTAACCCAAGCTAGACCCAAGTCTAGTCCAACATGACCAAATTGATTAAATTTCAAAATTCCCTCAAATTGACTCCCCAATTGGACTCAAAACCACTTCCATCCTTCACCAAAGTTGTTCCTTATGATCATGTACACCAAATGCAACAATTATTTGGACCAATTGATATGGCTAATCTAACCCAAACCCAAGTTTTGGTCATTTGCACCCACTTGGACCCATGCATTAAATGTGACCTAATCACCCTAAGAACACCAAATTAACTCCACCACAGCCATTAGTTGGACTTAGTGACCAGACCAAACACCA
>NW_018235615.1:33079-46229 GCF_001263595.1 Phalaenopsis equestris
TACCATAGCTTTAGACCAACACCTGAAATCGAGCTTGGTCGAATTCATACCTAGGCCTTACACCACAGAAGAGGCTTAATCCCTAGCCTCCTTGTACCCTAACGAACATGCCGCGCACCTCTGATTGAAGCCTCCCTTCTCAGAGCAAAGGTATAAAACTTCTCCTTCTCCCGCGCTTATTTTGATTCTCCATTTACTTAAGTTTGATTTCATGGCATCTTAACCGTATGGATGTGTTCGTCTCACTTAGACGAGTCCATAGGATCAAACCCAAAGTGATTTGGATCCTAAGGTTTTAGTGTGGAAGGTCACTGGATAATTCTATCGGGGACGATGACGGGGAGCCGTTTGATCAAGCGTGTATCAAATGGATGGGGGAGATCGAGGCGGACAGCGCTTCGGGACATAAACAGCGGGCCGAGTCAGCAAGCTACATGGACGGGGGGCTGCAACCAAATAAGGCTTTTTCTATTTATTTAAATACCCTTAACTTAGAAAATTCATAACTTTGTGTAGAAAAATCACAAAAATAAAATAAAAATACCCACTTGCTCAATGAACAAAGGAGAACGATGTGGAATAAATTTCAAGTCCATTTAGTGCATATTTTATTTTTAATTGATTAAACATTATTTGGGATCTTTTGATTCTCCATGCATAATGGCACATCACCTTGACTTGGAATTTTATCATATTGTAGCCTCCATCTGGAGAAGTATTCCTTGATTTTTCCAAAGTCCGAGAAGCCTCCTATACAGAGACCCATATTTTTCAAGTTATTTCACATTACTTCTTTAAAATAATCATCAAAATTAGCATATTGGTTATAAAATCCTAAGAAAATTTTGGAAGGTCCACCATGACTAGAGAAACCTTTGGAAATTATTTCATGGGTCATGACATTTAAAATGTCCTTAAATTTTAAAAATACTAAATCACTAAGATAATTAATTTTGAAAAATTTAAACATATAAATGACTTGATTTTTTATCTCCACTGTGATTTATGATCCAGAGAACTCATCATAAAAATTTCAAAATATTTTGAGTTCATTTGACACCTTAAATTGATTTTTAAAGATAAATACTACTTTTAACACTTAAATAATTTTTAAAAATCAAAATATAACTCAAAAAATTATAAAACTTAGTTTTTTTTTGAATTCTCTATGATTAGGAGTATTTTCTAAAAATAAAATGATATTTAAAATAAAAATTTGATTTTTAACCTATTCTAAATATTTAAATAATTAAAAATCCATAAAAATCACAAAAATAATAAAACTCATGGAAATGCTCTAAATTGTTTCCTAATCACTTAGGAACAATTAAAATATTTCTCATGATTTTCTAAATAAAGATATTGAATTTTAAAGCTTAAAAGTAATTTTTAAAGGCTAAAAAATGAGTTTACACTAAAATAATTCCAATAAATCAAAAAAAAAAATCAAAAAAATATAAAATTTGCTCCTTTGAGTTTTTTGACCTTAGGGAGATTTTTCAAAAATACAAAAGTTAATTTTCACAACTTAAAATATTTTATTTTTATTAAATAATTCAGAATTTAAAATAATTCTAATAAATCACAAAAAATTTAAAAAATCATGAACTTTGGTCCAAAGGCTTCTCTAGTCTAAGTCTACCTCCAGTAAAAATTTCAAAGGATTATAATTTACCTTGGTCAAGTTAGGAATTTTCTTTGAAAAATCCTATCTTTACATCAAAAAAATTACATAAATTAAATTAAATTTTGAAAAAAATCACATTCTCTCCTCTGATGTCTCAATTGACCCATAAATAAGATAGGATAAAAATTTCAAAGTCATTTGAATTGAAGTTGACAAATTATGAAGTGTTAAAGCCTTAGGGGCAAATGTGTAATTTTGGAAATTTTGCCTTAATTAACATTTAGGCCTAATTCAAGGAGGGAAAATGGGTAACCTCTGATCTTAATCAATTTATTTGATTCTTGAAACACAAGAGGTTAATTGGTAGAAACCAATTTCACTTTCCTCATTAAAAAGATAAGTTAATAAATTTCTAAATTATTAAGATTCAGAAGTTTATTAAAATTAAATGATCCTGGACTTTGGGGTATAAATTTTGAAGTCAAAAATTTATCAATCTAATACCCTTATCTTGATTTTCAAATAAAATCCAAATCATGAATCATGACCACTTAAAGCTTAACCCTTTTTCAAAATTAATTAAGACACTCACCTAGGCCTTAAGGGCTTAGTGACGACTTAGGTTAAATTAAAAAATTGGTTAAACAAAGATTAGAGAAATAAACATGATTAAATCAAACATCTTTGAAACACCACTAAGCCCAATTAAGATTAAAATTTGGCTAAGTGTTCAAATTACATTAATTTACTTCTTCAAGGGTTTTCACCCACATAATTTTCAAATTAAATTATAAATGATAATTACCCAATTCTTAGGGATAATTGAGACATCAATGTTCACTTAGTAATAAGGGTATTTACAGGATGAACTATTAAGCAACATAATAAGTTTAAATGGACTCGAGACTTTTCACCAGTTGGTGAGAGGGAGGCATGGACTTGCTTCCCTCTCCTAACTTGTTGGATACCTCAGAGGCCTATTAAACTTAATATTCTTTGTAAGGACACACAAAGATATGACCTAGGGGTAGATAGGTCGTCAAAATTTTACTTCCTCATTTTATATAAACTGCCTTAAAATGCCTTTTGAGTTTCAGGTGGTGGAACTAGAAGACTCGCCAGGTACACTTTTACAGTTTTTAGCGTTGTCTTTCTTATACTTTCATATTGTACTTTCATACTTTCAAAGCTTGCATGTTAAACAACAACTCCACCCTACATGAAAACTAAAAATATCAGGATAGCCAGAAAACTAAAACCAAAACAAAAACAAATCAACTAAGATAAAATTCACCGCCACAACATTCAAAATATAAAACAACTCAAAAGTTAATCACAAACCTCACATAAAACTACAACTTCAACTAAATTAAGACGTCTCTATCGAATGATCGGGGCCTCGGAAAAGGTAACCTGTGGTTGCTAACGAGGCTTCCCACGGTTTAAATGAAATTATGGAACTCATTAAGTTGGGTTTAGTAAGTTCATTTGGACTAAGTGAATCCAATAGAAAATAGTGGTGTCGGAACGAGGGAACCGTAGGATCCTAACCGGTGTCACTCGAATCAATTTTAATACTCCCCACAATATTTAAATATCCATGACCTTAGGAAACATTTGATTTGACGTCATGACTTCCCACATTAGAAAACTTAAACTCAATATGACGAGGAGCTTGGAGTTAGCATTACGGGCAGCACAACCATCTTCAATAGCAAAACATGTCTACACCAGCTAAACAAATCCTTAAAAATAAACAACAAACCATAGGACTTTGAGGTTGTCTTCTTAGTGTGACATAAAATTCTCAACTAATCTTTAGGCCTTTGTATAGTTTTACTATACAATATAAGCCCTAACTCGTTTTAGGATTCTGAGGTTGTCATTTGTCATGACCTAAATCCTCACATTTTCTAGCTATTTGTGTGATCGTTTCACATGAATGTAAGCCCTAATTCATAAAATTAACATTCAAATATTTCCCCTCTAAATTAAAGCCAAACCATAGGGTAGATTGGGAAGTTAGCGAGGTTTTCTTCAGGATCTTTGACATCCCCTATTTCTTCTTCCTTTGGATTCTAAAAGTAAAATATTTCAAATTTAAGTCATTTTCCTATCACACCTCTATGTCTGATTTCGTGAAAAAATCCTATTCCTTTGACCTCTTTAAAGGCAATATCCCCTAATTTTTATCAAGATTTTCCTAGGCGACTTCAGTCGTCTAAGATGTAATTAACTCTAAGGGCTTGAGTTTATAGAAAACTTTTCCAAACCCAGCTTAATATAAAACCTATTTAATTTCTCATATTAAATAAGGGAACTTGACGACTTATAAAAAGAATTATTTTTGCAGACCAAACAGATGTCATATATTTCTTAGTTTATTTGATCGAGTGCCACCCTCAAGTCTTGTGTGTATCTTTCTGGATAAATATATAGCTTGAAAGATGTGTTCCTTGGGATCTATTACTTAATGAATTTGTGATTTGTCTAAGTCGATTCTCAATATTTCTAATTGCAGCTCCTTGACTTTGTAACTAATTTCTCATTTGTAATACCACTTCTTCTATAGATAACTTCTTCTCCTTAAATTGTATATTATTGTTGAAACATTGAGGATAAGTAGATTTATAATTATTATTCCCTTGGTTGTTCCAATTTCCCAATGAGTTTCCTTGATTGTTCCCCCATTGCTGTTTTATTAACAATCGTAGTGTTATTCCAGTTAAAGTTGGGATGGTTCTTCCAACCTGGGTTATAGTAATTTAATTATGGGTTATTTTGCTAGTTATTTATGGCATTCAAAGTTTATAATCATGCTTGAGAATCTACCATTTGGCCTAATGAATTCTCTTCAATCATGAAAATTGGTTGAGAAAAATTCATTCCAAATTGGTCTAACTTCCTTAAAATTGCAGCAATCTGATTTGATAACATAGTAAATGCATCACATTCATGAATATTAGCTACTTTCCTTGGATTCATCCTCTCAGAAGGCCATTGAAAATTATTGGTAGTCATTTCTTCAATTAAAACATAAGCGTCATGAAATGATTTTGACATCAATGTTTATGATTTTGACATCAATGAACCTCCAGCAACGACATCGATAATAGATCTAAGAGATCCAACCAATCCATTATAAAAACTTTGAACTATTAACCAACCTGGTATAACATGGTGTAGACACTTTATTAAAAGTTCTTTAAATTGTTCTCATGCTTTATAAATAGATTCCTCTTCAAACTGATTAAAAAATGTAATATCATAATATCATTTCTAATGTAATATCATTTCTAAGCTTCGCAATTTTTTTTATGGTGGAAAAAATTTAATAAGGAATTTTTGCGCTAAATCACCCCTAGTTCTGATAGATCCATGTGCTAATGAATTCAACCACACATTAGCTTTATCCCTCAATGAGAAAGGAAATAACCTAAGTCTTATGGCATCATCTGATATACCATCATATTTAAATGTAGTGCACTATTCTAAAAAATTGGCAAGATATAAATTTGGATCTTCAGTTGGTGATCCCCCAAACTGATTATTTGATACCATTTGGACAATAGTAGGTTTAAGCTCAAATGAATTAGCTAATATAGTACATTTTTGAATACTACAATGAAGTTCATCTACAGTAAGGTTGGAATAATCTCGTAAAGGTCTAAACTCTTGATGAATTTTAGCATTTTGATTGTTTTGGTTTGCATTTCTATAATTTTTTTTTAGATTTTTTAAGATTTTTGATTTTTTTTTATTTTCTTGATTTTTTGAACAGTTCTTTCTAATTCATAACCATATGGCAATAGGCCTTCAGAACCTGAACTACACATACATAACCTAAAATAAAAATAAAATAAAACACACAAAATAAAATACAATAATTGTTAAAGTTTAAATAAGCCTTTTTAAAAATAGAAAATTACTTTTAAATCAATTAATGTCCCCGGCAACAGCGCCAAAAACTTGATCCCGAAACTGCTTATATGCAATAGTATAACAATGTTTCTGATTATATTTTCACTTATGTTTCCATACTTAGCAAGAGAGTCAAAACTTGATTCTGAAGAAAATAAGAATTTAACTTTTGAATTTTAATTAACTTTTTAATATATATTTGGATACTACGTAAGTATACGTATCGTTATCAAGTAATATAAGACTTTTTGATTAAGACATGAATATCGAACTGACAGAGAACTTATGTAATATGCTCTATTAAACAACAAACTTTCTATTTTAAAAAGACAATTACTTAAACTATAAATATTTTTGTAGTATTAAACATCAAATCTTTTTGGTATTTTTGATATTTTGGAAGAGCAGTAACAATTTAAAAAGATAACTTGAGTTTATGTAAAAGAGAAGCACTAAATTTAAAAATATCTTTCTCCTTATATATCTTTCTCCTTATCAATCTTTCTCCTTATCATGAATCAATAATAAGCGTAGGAATTCTGTTATGGTGGTGTGCAAATGGTATTGTGCGAAATTGGAGCAATTATATTCTTTACACTTACTAGAGATGCTAAAATGAATAGGGGCAAATTTAAAGTTTGAATAGTTCTGAAGACCGGCTAGGCAGGGAAGATACCGTCTCTCACTCTCTCGTATTAGAACCTAAAATAATAAACCAATTTGGGGGCTTTAACCTATCACATTAAAGTCCTCTAACTCTACACCCTTCAATGAATATTTCCCTATTTATTTGCAGTCAATCATATGAACTACATTCCTATTCATACAACGTCATGTGATTCCTTCAAATTTTTGACTGAGACAATACTATCCTGATTCTTACATGTTCTCACAACAAATTTTATCATCTAGATTGGCCAAATTAAGAAGTAAATGAAGTACATGGATTTAAATCATTGGAACTTCATCCAACATTAAAGATCAATACTCTCCACAACTTTCGTCCAACACTTAGTTACTTATCATTTTGAAAAGAAATATAAGAAAAACTACTCAGAATCCATGGAGAAAATAAAACCAATTAAGTTTAAAAGTACAAATCCTTAAAAGTAGAAAACCAACAAGAAGTCTCAATTAAAACCAAAAGTAGTTCAAAAAAAAAGATAAAAACTTATCTCAAATTCTCCTCTAAACTCTTAAAGTTCCTTTGAATCTCTTCTCTTTTACAACACTCTTAACTCTCAAAATAAAACTAAAAATAAAAAGGATAAAGTGAATTTTTTGTGCCTGAAAATCTCTCCAAAATTCTCTCAAAAACTCCCACTTCCCAACACTTTTTAGAACTTCCAAGCACACTTCAAAATGTCTCAACTTCCTTCTTTTATAAATCTCTAAGAGGTTCCTTGATAACGATTCAAAATGTGTCACAATTTGATGTATATTTTTATTTCTAGTGGTCATAACCACCCTCTTTAGCCAATAGGTGCCTCAAATACCTCTTCAAAATTCGCCCAAATGAAGAAAATCGTCAAATAACTGCCTCTGACGCTTATGCGCGGGGCCTCTAGCACTTAGGCACGACCTTATTTGTTTAACCGACGCTTAGGCACCAAAACACTTTAGCACAATTTTCACCTCTTTGCTCCAAATTTGATCCTTTTTCACTCCTTTTAGCATTTTTCACCTTTTTACTTGTACCTAAAAGAAAAACACACAAATAACTTCCATTAAAGTGCAATATCTCAAAAATAAACATAAAGATGCGTATAAGAAAGCTATATATTTTAGGTATATCTTGTATCAACCACCACCAACATCATTGATTATGAAGCAAGAGGGGAAGCTAAGCATCCCTCTCTTATGGTTTCTATCGAATATGAGCCTTCTTTATTTAATTAACCTCTAAACATTCTTAATAAGCATTAATATAAGTGGAATCATCATTAAAAATTTTATTAATTCTATCAAATTAGATAAACTAAAAAATAATCTAAAGAGCTAAGAGAAAATATTTTCAAGTAATCTTACAAGTCAATTTATCAGATTGAGATATGAGTTAATTGAAATTACTCCGAAAAAGAAGAAAAAATTATCAAGAATACAGTTCTTAAGTAACTAATGAGAGAAAATGCATTCAAAGAAAATGTGATTGTGAGATTTCTTTTCATTCTAACTAAAAAATAATTTATGTTAACTAAAACCTCTCTATGGTAGATGATATCAACAGTATTAGGTCCCTAATGAAGATTCTTTTTTCAAAAATAAAAAGAAAATTTGATTGCATAACCGTAATCTAATTTTGCTTATACTAATAATCAACAGGAAAATAATGCTCATTTAACTAAAAATAAATAGATTTGTAAGAATAAATGTTATTCCCTTTCGATGTAAGTAAGACCCTTGCTAATAAAAGTACACAATTTTTTATTAATGCATCAAATATTGGCATTAAGATTATAATGCAAATTCAAAGCACCATTGGATATAATATCATAAATTTTAGTAGATTTAGGGTAACTAAACTATGAGAAATTATCATTACTAAACTTTTCATAGAAAGAAAAGCTAAAAAACAAAGATCAAAATAGAAAGCAAAGGGTTGTTATTGATAGTTTTAAATTCCAAAGAATTCTTTATCTTTAAAACACTTTTAACCAAATCTTTTCATAAAATGTATATTTAGTGTTAATCCAAATAGAATCATAATGACAAACATACCACTTAGAAAGTAGATAGTTAATATTATATATTTTTCAAATCAACTTCACTTTACACATAGTATTTATAGACTTTGAATATAGGGGACCAATACCATATATATCTTGGAAAGATTTAATGATTTCTAAGAAATGATTTACAAATTTTTATCTCTATTATTTTTCTTAAAAATTATTAATTAAAGAATAAATCTTCTTCCTAATCCCTTTAGGTAGGAAAGAAAAATGAAACTAATGTTAAATGTAGCTACAGATGGTGTATTTAATCAATTGTAAATAATGATCCACAAATAAAAAAATTTTTCTTACAACTCACTAACTAACCATAAAGTTTATGCAAAAGATTTTTACAATAATTAAACTTAAACTTGGAAGGTTTAATAACAATGTCAAGATAGTTCCAAGAAAAATAATTAACCAAAAAGCCAGAGTAATTACAAATATTATTTTAAGTTTGAACCTTAGTAGATTTAGAAAAATTAATAGCTAATTTAGAATAATTAACAAGAAAATTAAAAGTTATATTAAAGTAATCCAAAAGCTAATAAAAATAAAAAAAAAATTAACGTTCAAGTTAACTGATACACCTAAAATATATAGTGATTTTATACACATTTTTATATCTATTTTTGAGATATTGCACTTTAATAGAATGTATTTGTGTGTTTTTTTATGCACAACTAAAAAGGTGAAAAATGGCAAAATGAGTGAAAAGGGATCAAATAAGGAGCAAAAATGCAAAAATGGTGCAAAAGTATTTTGGCGCCTAAGCGCCAGATCCGACGCTTATGCACCGGTGAAACAGAGAAGGCTGCGCCTAAGCTTCAGAGGCACCGTGCTTAAGCGCCAGTAACAGTTACTTGACAGGTTAATTCATTTTGACAAATTTTGAAGGGACATTTGAGGCATCTATTGCCTAAAGAGGGTAGTTATGACCACTAGAAACAAAAATAAACTTAAAAGCCTTGTGAAAGAAGGCATCCCTTGGAGAATACATTGAATTTGGACACATTTCAAAGAGATAGCAAGGTACCCCTTGGAAAATTATAAAAGAAGAAAGTTGAGACTTTTAGAGGGTTCCTAAAATAATTCTTGGAGAAACTTTTGGAGAGGCGGTTTGCGCATCTTTGGGGAAATTTTCAGGCATAAAAAATCTACCTTTATTTTTCCTTTTATTTTTAGTTTTATTTTGAGAGTTAAGAGTGTTGTAAAAAGAAAAGAGATTCAAAGGAACTTCTAGATTTTGGTGGAGGATTTGAGATAAGTTTTTATCTTTTTGTTACTACATTTGGTTTTAATTGAGAATTCTTGTTGGTTAATCTTTAATGTTGGAAATAAATTTCTTATATTCTTATAATCAATATCCATTCATATATTTTACTTCTCTATATGGTGTGTGTTGAACTACATGGACCAAGTGGGAGAATGTTGGGATTCTTTCTTTAGGATTCCCAAATTAATTAATGTTGGGAAATAAATTTCTTTCTTTAGGATCCCCAAATTACTTAATGTTGGGAAATAAATTTCCTTATTTAGGATTCCCAACATTAATTAATTTGGGAATCCTAAAGAAATAAATTTATTTCTCAACATTAATTAATTTGGGAATCCTAAATAAGGAAATTTATTTCCCAACATTAATTAATTATTAATATTTCCCAACATTAATTAATTTGGGAATCCTAAAGAAAGAATCTCAACATTCTCCCACTTGGTCCATATAGTTCAACACATATCATATAGAGACCACACCATATAGAGAAGAAAAATATATGAATCATGGCGATAGGTCCTTTTTAGTGAGTATTATCTTCCATGTATTACACTATATCAAGTCTGTCAACACTAGCCCCATACAATTTAATGAATAAACCATATGTCTATTCCAAGTCCAAACCAAATGAGATTTCTCAAAATAAATGAATGAATAAATATGAATGAATAAAAATGAATAAATATGTGCACAAAACCATATGAGAAAACATCAACTGAATTAAGAGTTTCACTAAAATAATAAATGTATAATGTAAATCACATTATGGAACCAAATCCCATTCGTACTACATGATCCTTAAAATTCTTTGGTGGCATGCCTTTAGTCAAAGGATCAGCAATCACTAATTCAGTGCTAACGTGTTCAATGACCACTTTCTTTTCCTTAACACATTCTCTTATAGCTAAATATTTTATTTAGATGTGTTTACTTTAACTTCCACTCTTATTGTTCTTAGTCATAAATATTGCAGCTGAGTTGTCACAGTACAACTTTAATGGCCTTGAAATAGAGTTCATGATTCTAAGCCCATATATAAAACTCTTCAACCATACACCATGCGAGGTAGCCTCAAAACAGGATACAAACTCAGCTTCCATAGTGGAAGTAGCAGTCAAGGTCTGCTTAACACTTCTTCAAGATACAACTCCACCAACTAGCATGAAAATATAACCAGATGTTGATTTTCTTGAGTCAATGCAGCCAGCGTAGTCTGAATCAGAGTAGCCAATCACCTCCAAATTATCAGTTCGTTTGTACATCTTGAAAATATCTCATAACTTTCTTTTCAACTTTCCAGTGGTCGATACCTGGATTACTCTGATATCTTCCTAACACTCCAAGAGCAAATGCTATGTCAAGTCTGGTGCAAACCTGAGCATACATAAGGCTTCCAACAGCTGAAGCATATGGAATGCTCTTCATGTGTTCTCGTTCAAAATTATTTTTCGGGCACTGAATCAAATCGAATCTATCATCCTTCATAATAGGTGCCATACTCGGTGAACAATTCTTCATGTGAAATTTCTCTAGAACTTTATTGATATAGGACTCTTGAGACAAACTCAAAATACTTCGAGATCTTTCTTTATGCATCTTAATGCCAATGACATAAGATGCCTCACCCATATCCTTCATATCAAAGTTCTTTGAGAGGAATTATTTCACCTCATAAAGTAAACTCATATCATTGGTTGCAAGTAAAATTTCATCCACATACAGTACAAGAAAACATATTTTACTCCCAATAACCTTCTAGTATATACATTGATCCATGACATTATCTTCAAAACTAAATTAAGTAATAACTTCAAGAAATTTCAAATACCACTGACAGGATGCTTGTTTCAAACTGTATATGGATTTATCTTGCAGACCAAGTGCTCACTATCCCTAGAGGAGAATCCTTCTGGTTGTTTCATGTAAACCTCTTCCTCTATATCACCATTAAGGAATGTCATTTTCACATCCATTTGATGTAACTCAAAATCACAATGAGCTACTAATGTCATAATTACTCTGAGAGAATCTTTTTTAGATACAAGAGAAAATGTCTCCGTATAGTCAATTCCTTCCCTCTTAGTGAACCCTTTAGCAACAAGTCTTGCCTTATGTCTTTCAATGTTACCTTGCGAGTATTTTTTTTGTTTTGAAAACCCATTTACATCCAATGGCTTTTATACCATTAGGAAACTCACCAAGATCATAGACTTGATTAGATTCCATAGAATCCATCTCATCTCTCATGGCATTATGCCACAAGTCTGATTCCTTATAACTCATGGCTTGTGAAAATGTTTCAGGATCATTTTTGGCTCCAATATTGTAGCCCGATTCTTGAAGATACAGAACATAATCACTAGGTATAGCTGATTTTCTTTCTCTAGTAGACCTTCTTAAAGTTGTTTCAACATTCTCCTCAAGAGCATGTTGTTCAAGTGATTGTACAACAATACCTTGTTGTTCTTTATTTACAACTTGATCTACTATTGTACAACCATACCTTGTTGTTCTTTATTTACAACTTGATCTACTTGATCATTATTAATAGCTTGTGGAACTTCAGCAATTGGTTGTCTAACACCTGTTTGTCCTTGAGGGGTGTGAATAATAATCAATCTGTCACTTGACATAGAGAGTTGAGCTTCATAGTGATTCTTTTCCGAAATAATATCCCAAAATTGATCACTCCCACTGATCAAGTCATACTTAAGAAATTTTGCATTTCTTGATTCCACAATCCTTCTTGATTCCACAATCCTAGGATTCCACAATCCTAGTGCTATGAGACGGACAGTAGAATCTATACCCTTTAGACCTTTCAAGATATCCAATAAAATACCCACTAATGATCCTTGGGTCTAACTTCTTTTCTTGTGAGTTGTAAATTCTTACATCAGACGGGCATTTCCAAACGCGTATATGTCCCAAACTTGGTTTCCAACCTTTGAATAACTCAGAAGGCATCTTTGGAACAGCCTTGGTTGGAACTCTGTTTAATATATATGCAGTCGTCTTTAGAGCTTCATTCCACAAGAATTTAGGGAGTTTCGTGTTACTCCGCATACTTCTCACCATGTCCATTAAAGTTTGGTTTCTTCTTTCTGCCACACCATTCTGATCCGGAGAACCAGGCATAGTGTGATGTGTAACAATCCCATGTTCTTGAAGAAACTTCGCAAATGGACTAGGTGCTTGTCCATTGTCTGTGTATCTTCCATAGTACTCCCCACTTCTATCTGACCTCACGATTTTAATTTTCTTTCCACATTGATTCTCCACTTCAGCCTTAGAGATTTTAAAGGCATCCAAAGCTTCATCCTTAGAATGAAGTACGTAGAGATATATATACCGTGAATAATGACAGCGACTTTATATATGCTCAAAAATATAAGAAATTGATACTGCTGATAGAAGATTTAAATCCCCAGCAACAGTGCCAAAAACTTGACAGTTGTTATAGATTTGATAAAGATGTGTATAAAATATTCAATAATTACAATGTCACACTTATCAACGCAAGTATATATATTGCTCAAGTAATACAGGGCTCTAATGGAGTCCTGGATATCGATCCCACAGGGAGTAATATTAGAGGCTACGAACTAAGAT
>NW_018235615.1:46558-47745 GCF_001263595.1 Phalaenopsis equestris
TTTCAAGGACTTTGACCTCCCTAAATCTTGGAAGTAATCTTCACTTTAGTTGTAAAACTCAACATATTTTAACAAATCAATTGGTCAGATTGAAAGTAAATTAAGATTGAAGTGAAAAGATCATCGCAACTTCTTTAACATTCTCATGGCACAACCAATTCAAATCACCATTTCACAAAATCTCAAGACAATGAGAAAGACAAAGAAAACTACCCAAATTTCATGGAGAAGATACGACAAAACTTGGAATTTATATATAAAAGCAAAATCATACAAATTTCAATAAGTAAATACAACTTATCTCTAATTCCTCCCCAAGCAAACTCCTCGAAGTTCCTCTGAATCTCTTCCTTTCTTTATAGCACACAGAATTCTCCTTCAAAGCGGCAAGGATGAATAAATCTCTCACTTTCCTTCCACTCTTACAATCTCTCAAATAATTCCTCACAATACTAACCACTCTCTACACTCTAATGGGCACCACAAACAACAAAGACTCAGTAGACCCCCCAGGCACCCACTTTTTCAGCCTTCAAAAATCGTCTATATTCAATGCATCTATTGAGAGAACCGACGTGCTCGCCATCGGCGACTGACCGACCTTTTTTTGTAAATCAATAATTACAAGAATTTGATGATGCTACTAGAAGATTTAAATTCCAGCAAATATGCCAAAAACTTGACTGCGACTTATATATATATGTTTGATTTAATAAAGATGTATAGATATAATATTCAATAATGTTAAAGTCGAATTTGTCAACACAAGTATACATTTCGCTCAAGTAATATAGGGCTCTAATGGAGTCCTAGATATCAATCCCACAGGGAGAAATAGAATACTACGGACTAGGATTTAATAAAAAGTAATACTTCAACTACAACGATGTTCAAGTTGCTTATATGTCACTAATAGGAAATTGAAGTAAGTAGATAATTTGGACAATAACTAATTATAGAAAATAACGTTTAATTGTGATATTCAATATATAAGAAAGCATCCTTCTCCTTGCCAAGAAATTATAGTGAATGGATAAAATGAATTAGTTCAATTGATATTGTGCCAAATAGGACCATACATATTCTTTACCCTTTGGTCCAGGCATAAAGAACATTGACTAATTCTATGTCTGGTTACTTATTGTGCGACTAGGCTGGGAGGATACCGGCTCTCACTTTGGAGCTCC
>NW_018235615.1:47982-68072 GCF_001263595.1 Phalaenopsis equestris
GAAGTGAAAAGATCATCACAATTTCTTAAACATTTTCATGGTTTCACCAATTCAAATCACCATTTCACAAATCTCGAGACAAGGAGAAAGACAGAGAATACTACTCAGAACTCATTGGGAAAGCACAACACAACTTGGAATTTATATATAGAATCAAAGTCATACAAACTATAACAAGTAAATAACTTATCTCTAAATTTCTCCCCAACAACACTCCTTAAAGTTCCTCTGAATCTCTTCCTTTCTTTACAGCACACAGAATTCCTCTTCGAAGTAGTAAGGAGGAAGAAATCTCTCACTTTCCCTCCACTCTTACAATTTCTTGAAGAATTCCTTACAGTTATAGGCTCTAGCAAGCTTTCTAGGCACTAATGGATCCTTTCTAACCTCCAGAACTCCAAAAGTCTCCTATTTTCGGCCAAAATGTTCTTTTTGAAGATGTGGATGAGTTTTCCCAAGATTTGCTTACGCACCCCTCCAAAATCCGGCCTTATCCATTATACATGTCACATAACCGTCAATCCCGCCATCGGTGGCCTTCTGGAGAATTTTTCCTGTAGCTTCGGGAAAAGCTCGTCGTCAGTGGCCTCGATGGCGCCGTCGGCGCCCTAGTGCAATTCTCCGTCGGCACCCTAGTGCATTTCTCCACATTTTGGTCCCTTTTGCTCCAAATTTACTCCTTTTTGCATCTTTTTGCTCCATTGACCCTAATTCATCATTCCTGCAACAAAACATAAAAAGTACCTTTCTTTAAAGTGCAATATCATTAAAAACAGTATAAAAGACGTATGAAAATCTCAACATATTTTCCTTTGGTCAGCGGCCTCGATGGCGCCGTCGGCGGCCTTCTAGAATATTTAATTCTGGACTCTCGTGAAAAACCCACCGTTGGCGGTGTCAAGCCCACCGTCGGCGCCCAAGATCAAATCTTCATATTTTGGTCTTTTTTGCTCCAAATTTGCTCCTTTTTGCATCTTTTTGCTCCAATGACCATAATTCAACATACTTGCAACAAAACATCAAAAATACCTTTCTTTAAAGTGCAATATCATCAAAATCAGTGTAAAATAGGTATAAAAATCTCAACATATTTTTCTTTGGTCAAATAATCATCTATGAAGGTGATAAAGTATCTTGGACTAACTATATTCATATCTAGATAACAAATATCAGTATTTATAATCTCCAATAAGTTTGTGCTCCTCTTGGCACACTTTTTAGGCTTATTAGTTTGCTTACCCTTTATGCAATCTATACAAGTTTCAAAGTCAGCAAAATCTAAAGTACTAAGTACCCCTTCATTTACCAAACTTTTAATTCTCTTAATAGAGATGTGTCCTAATCTCCGATGCCACAACATAGAGGATTTCTCATTCACAACACATCATTTTAACCCAGCAGTAACATGCATAGAATTATAAGCAACATCATTTTTGCAATTAACATCATTTTGCAATTCAATAGAGTAAAGACCATTAAGTAAAATACCATAACCAATAATTTTAAATTCATAAGATAAACTAAAACCATAATCCAAAAATTTAAAGGAAAAACCCAAAGGTACAAGTCTTGAAATAAAAATAAAATTCCTAGAGAAACTTGGAACATAAAAGGTCTTTTCCAAATGTAAAATGAAATTGCTGCTTAAAACCAAACTGCACGTGTCAATGGCTTCTACATATAAACTCATCTTGCTTCCTGAATAGATGCATTCTTCACTTCCCTCTGGCTTCCTTAGGTTTTGTATACCCTACAAGGTATTAGAAGCATGGATTGTAGAACCAAAATAAATCCACCATATGTTATGATCAACACTAACCATATTAGACTCATAACAGATGAATGAAAGTTGAGTACCGTTCTTGTCGAGCCAGTTCTTAAATTATATGCATCTTTCTTCATGTGCCCTTTCTTCTTATAGAATAAACACTTTTAATCTTTCTTTATGTTTGGTTAAGGAGGAATCTTGCCCTTTCCCTTATTTTTGGCTTGATCCCACTTCTTCTTTCCTTGAGTAGTGAAATTCACCTTTTCACCCTCTTCCAATTGCCAATCCACTTTCTTCTTGACACACATGGTCAACAGCTCATTAATTAACCATTTGTCTTTATGTGTGTTATAAGAGATTTTGAAGGGTCCATATTTTTGGGGCATAGTGTTCAGAATGAAATGAACCAGAAAAGATTCCAACTTTTTAACTTCCAAAGTTTCAAGTTGAGCTGCTATGTCCCTCATGTGCATGATATGATCACGTACGTCATTAATTCCGGTGAGCTTCGTGGATGAAAAAAACATAATTAAGGTGCTGGCCAGAGCCTTGTCAGATGTTGCAAACTGTTAATCAATGGCTTTTAGAAGGTCCTTGAACTTATTATGCTGCTTGACAGAACCACGGATACCAGCAGATATCTTGGTCTTTATGAACATCACAGAGAGGCGATTGGATCGCTCCCATTTTTCATAAAGATCAATATTCATAAATTTTTCATAAAGATCAATAGCATCTGGAATGATGGTTTCAATAATAGCAGGTGGTTCATTTTTTCTTATAGCATAATTAGTATCCATCCATCCTAAATGGAGAAGAACTCTCTCTTTCCACACCTTATAGTTATTACCCTTTATTTTGGGAATGTCACACTTAAAATCAGAAATGTTCGCAGGTTGAATAACTGCAAAAAAATTTTAAACATACAAGCTCATTAATTTTTTTTTAATGCCCAAAAATAAAATGTCATATTTTACCAATGTAAATCATGCCCAAATCAATGAATCTAGTGACATAGAACTTGCTTGTGGGCGAAAATTCTACTCAATTAGATTCATCTAACAAATTTATGATAAAAACTATCAAATTATGTTCCTTTTCTTAATTCGTGTGGGTAGATTAAAAAATATAAGTTTATATTTCATCCTAATTAATCATACAAATATAACAAAATTCCTGTGGGTAGATTTCATTATATCTCCTATGATTAATTACAACTAATTTTTTAATGTGATTCTTGAATAATATATAATTTTAATGTGAGTAGATTCTCATATGGTTTTGTGCACATATTTATTCATTTGTTTATTTTGAGAAATCTCATTTGGTTTGGACTTGGAATAGACATATGGTTTATTCATTAAGTTCATGGGCTTGTGTTGAGAGAGTTGATATAGTGTAATACATGGAAGATAATACTCGCAATAAGAGGACCTATCGCCATGAATGATTCATATATTTTACTTCTCTATATGGTGTGTGTTGAACTATATGGACCAAGTGGAAGAATGTTGGGATTCTTTCTTTAGGATTCCCAAATTAATTAATGTTGAAAAATAAATTTCTTTCTAATTAATGTTGGGAAATAAATTTCTTTATTTAGGATTCCCAAATTAATTAATGTTGGGAAATAAATTTCTTTCTTTAGGATTTCCAATTTAATTAATGTTGGGAAATAAATTTCAGAATGTGGTCCATATAGTGTCTAAGTTCAACACTAGAATTTAATAACGTTCCATAACGTTCATAATAAGAGAAAAACTCGTGTATGCCCTGCTCACGTCTGTTGAACTCTGTGATGGGTAGAGTACTATAAATTAGACGTGATGCTTGTTGTTTTAGTCCTTAAGCTCGCTCCTCTTAATTTGTTGCACCATCGGGTTATGAGAAAGAAAAACTTAAGAGATCAATAACAGAAAATTTGTCGTGTGAGTTGTGATTGTCGACTCTGCTTGTGCGAGTTATGGCTGGAGGTATGTATGATCCTATCTCGCTTCCGCTTATCAGTCCAAATATGTTTTTTCATGTTTTTGAACATGTTTAGATTGAATTTGGAATTAATATTTACATTTATTTCCCAATCGTCTCTCTGTGATGTTCATAAAGACCAAGATATCTGCTAGTATCTGTGGTTCTGTCGAGCAGCATAATGAGATCGAGGACCTTCTGAAAGCCATTGATAAGCAATTTGCAACATCTAAAAAAGCTCTGGCCAACACCTTAATTATGCAGTTTTCATCCATGAAGCTCACTAGAATTAAAGGTGTGTGTGATCATATCATGCACATGAAGGACATAGCGGCTCAGTTTGAAGATTTGGAAGTTAAAATGTTGGAATCTTTCTTGGTTCATTTCATTCTGAACACTCTGCCCCAAAAATATGGATCCTTCAAAATCTCTTATAACACACATAAAGAAAAATGGTTAATTAATGAGCTGTTGATCATGTGTGTTCAAGAAGAAGGTAGGTTGGCAATGGAAGAGGGTGAAAAGGTGAATTTCACTACTCAAGGAAAGAAGAAGTGGGATCAAGCCAAAAATAAGGGAAAGGGCAAGATTCCTCCTCAAGATTAAGGGAAAGGGCAAGATTCCTCCTCAGCTAGACATAGAAAAAGAGTCAAAGTGTTTATTCTGTAAGAAGAAAGGCACATGAAAAAATACTGTATCAAATTTAAGAGCTAGCTTGACAAGAAAGGTACTCAACTTTCATTCGTCTGTTATGAGTCTAATATGGTTAGTGTTGATCATAACACATGGTGGATTGATTATGGTTCTACAATTTATGTTTCTAATACCTTGCAAGGTATACAAAACCTAAGGAAGCAAGTGGGAAGTGAACAATGCATCTATTCATGAAGCAAGATAAGTTCACATGTAGAAGCCATTGGCACGTGCAGTTTGGTTTTAAGCAGTGGTTTCATTTTACGTTTGGAAAAGACCTTTTATGTTCCAAGTTTCTCTAGGAATTTGATTTCTATTTCAAGACTTGTACCTTTGGGTTTTTCCTTTAACTTTTTGGATTCTGGTTTTAGCTTATGAATCTAAGGTTATTGGTTATTGTATTTTGTTTAATGGTCTTTACTCTATTGAATTGCTAAGCAAATTACAAGATGACTGCAGCAGGTCAAAAACAGATTTACTTACATTTAAAATGATGCTTATAATCCTTTTCAAATAAGATTAAACTTATTTGAAAGGGAACTCAATCAGGAAATTAAGGTTAGACCCTATCCGCGAGGTGAATGTGGAAATATTTAAGTTATATATATATATATATATATATATATATATATATATATATACTTATTCAATTTGAAGTTATGAGTTTCATTTTCTTTGTTTTCAAAGAGTTTCAGCTTTAAATGATTTATTTTTAAATTTTAGTTTGAAATGTTGAGCTTTGTTTTGAATTGATTCTTAGAGAGTTTTAGATTGAGAAATTTGTTTTGAATAGAAATTAGTAAAGGATAGAGCCAGATCTGAATAGAGAAATTAGGAAGCTCTAAGCTAAACTAAGATATGGAACTACATTCAATGAGGTTTGAAAGAGATGTTTCTAAATCCTAATCATTAGACAGGGTTTAAATGAGAAGCCTATGACCTAGAATTTAGAATTAAGAGTAGAACCCATAATTCATTGAACCATTAGAAAATGGAAAGTCCAATGATAAGAATAGCAGTTTGAATTTGTAATGGATATAGATATTACTGATAAATAATATCCCAACTCTTTATAAAAGATGGAGAGATGAATGAGTCACCCAAAAAAAAACTATTGTGGGAAAAAATTTTTTATTCACTATAAAAGTTTTTGAGAGACTTTCTACCAAGATGACTTGGGACATTGTTTCAAAGAATAATACATTTCCCCGAAGGAAGAAAATATTATCTTAAAAATAGGTTTAACCACTAGTATAGTGAAAGCTTTCAAACTTCTGCAGAACCATGCTTTTCTTTTTTCCCATACCTCACGGGTGTAAGATAAGGTTTATGTTACTTCTAAGGACTCAGTAACTACTAGGGTAAGCCCTCATAGTTAATTACATCTTTAGAACCATGAAACATAACGAAAACTCAATTAATGTGATGAGTCATATTTTTTGATATCATAATTTCATAATTGAATTGATGGGAATTAGAGGGTTCAAGTTGGAAGAATTAAATTCAAATGGATGGGGCATACAATTTGATGAAATGCGTTATAGGAAAGGCCTAAATTAGATATAGATTAAAATTTGAAGAGAGATTTGAAAGGGTCTGATGATAAGTTTGAACTTGTAAGGTGAAGTCAAAAGATAAATTAGGGATACTGGATTTGACAAATTAAAATGGTTACAAACCCCTAAGCTAAAGATAGAGTCAGCCAAGAGAAGATTTTAGATAAGAAGTGAAACCCTTCACTCTATATTGAGTTCTATGAGCAGACTAACCTAGACTTTGGAAATAATGTTTCTGGTCAAGATGCACATAATTTTCTGTTGTTCTGGGAACATTGGAATCTGTTGACATAGAGGATCCGTAGTTTCGAACCAGTCTAAAATACCTTTGTTAGTAACTATGGGTTATTTCATTTTAAGGTATTCCCTCTAGTCTCGTAGTAGGTTTGTTGTTTTATTTATCCTAGTCCTTAGCACTGACTAGGGTACTTAGATTACTTTAGGCATATATACTTAGAATAACTTAGGGTATGTGTGTGGTCCTCGGTTTGGTATCTATGTTAGCTAACTTAAGGTCTACGTCAGATCTACTTAAATTCTGTTCTCATTCTGTATCTTGAAATGTTTTAGATGTTAATTTGAAGTTCACTAATTTAATTTGTCTTATTTGAATAACTAAATTTAAATCAGAGTTTTCAAAATTTTGAGTTTGTTATGTTTACAGCTTGGGTTTTTTTATGTTTGTGGAGAAAACCGACAAGGTTTTCATCCGTATTTTAATTTCATGTATTTTTTTTGTTATTTTCGTTTGTTTTTTAGCACAAAATAACATATGAAGTGAAATAACACATATTACACATGTAAAACACCACATATACTTAGCCTTAAATTAGACTTGGGTAGTTGAGCTAAGGTGAGCTAAATTTCTTGTGTAGGTTAACTCAAGTTTAAGCTGAGGTATAGTATGAATCAGCTGGTTAAGCAAGTTTTGGGCTTGGGTTGGCTCGGGTTGACAAGGATTTGTTTCGATTGACCTAGGTTTTTCTAGGTTTGATTAGTGTTGATCTGGGCTAAGTTGGGTTGACCCGAGTTGACTTGGGTTTGATTAAGGTTGACCCGTGTTAAACTGGGTTAACCCGAGTTGACTTAGATTTGGTTAGGGTTGATGTGGGTTAAGCGGGGTTGACCTGGGTTGAATTTTGTTTTGTTTGGGTTGACTCTGCTTAAGTTGGGTTGACCCTGGTTGACTTGGGTTTAGTAGGGTTTGGGTTAGTTCCAGGTTGGATCAGACGTGGGTTAGGTTTCTGGGTTAGGATTTGGGTTAGACTAAGTGGGTTTGGGTTTAAGGTGTTACTACAATTTGAGGTTAGGTTCGGGTCAACCTGAGTCAAGCTCAAATCCAAGCCTGATCTAGGCTATTGAGTTGATTTATCTAGCCTACAATTAACTAAAGACTTAATAAGTAAAATACTTAAATTAAATAGAAACTAAACAGAAAGCATACCATAAGAAGGAGGTTGTCGAAGGAGGAGGTTCATCGAAGAAATGCTCTTTCTTCTTCTTCCTCTGTCTGATTTTTGTGAGGCAAGTGACAGAGAGTTGGGATTGTTCCGGAGAGTGTCGAAGACTGCATATTTGTATGTTGGGGAAAGCGATGGTGGAGCCCCCCATAGCAATCCAATTAGGCAGTTGTCGACGACCACGATGAATCAGACAGTTAAAGAGGCTTGGTTTACCACCGGCAAAACACTGCGACGGTTCATGCACTGATCCGTGAACGAAAGCCATGGATCGATGGCGTGTCACGCAGAGTGGCCACACAAAGTGGTAACTCTAGTTATACTTGGGCGCGGTCACACCTAGACCTGACGTGGCCACACCAAGATATTTTCGGGCGTGGTCACAACCAGACTAGGCATGACCACGATGAAGTATTTTTGGACATGGTCACGCCAGGCCAATAAGGACAAATTCATTGTTTTTGTCAATCTAACTGCATCGAGCCAGGAAAAAAATATTTGTGGAAGTCCTATGTGACAAAAAAATGAAGTCAATAGTCACTTCAACGACATTCAAAATGTCAAAACTTAAATTTATATCTCTATTATTTTAAAAAGATTTTTCCCTAAACATATAAGAACAACCTATGGTTCATTTGTTTGCTAAGAAGGATATTTCTCCATGCATGTAACTTCAATGCAAATAATTTGTGATTTATCACTTCTAATTACCAAGAAATATCTAATATATAAATATCGCGTGCGCGCTTTTACGTACATCTCACCCAATTCCTACATATTTACACATCTAAAACCTAAATTTGTAGTTAACATTTAGTCCACCAAAAGCTTTCATATCATATCAAAAATATCATTATAACTTTTGAGAAGTGAAATAATTTTTTCTTTCATAAGGTGATATCTAGGGCAGTCAAAAAAGCTAGTTATTCACGAACAACTCATGTTTGGCTCATTACGTAGCTCGTGTTTGATTCATTCTTAAAACTAGCGAGCCGAACAAGAACAATTTTTTCTTAGCTCAATTTATAAACGAGCCAAACACGAACTCAAAATAATTAAATCAAATAGTATTTATTTATATGTTTTATATTACTTAATTATACTGAATTTAAAAATATTAAGTTTAATCACTTTTAAAAATTCTTTTGTGATAGAATTGTAAAAAATATAAAGATATATATGTTACATATGTAAATACATAAGAATTGGGTCGTCTTTATGCAAATACCACTAGGTAATATTCCGGCCAACCTCCCCACTCATCTTTTTAACATTTAGATGTTATTAATGTAAATATAAAACAGTTGGCCGATCGTACGTATGTAAATGCCCATGTAAAATGCTCACCGTCCTGGCTTGATGTATTTTTCTCATTTCTATTTAGTCCCGCATTGGAGGACAATATTCCATCCCAATTTTAGTGTTGTTTAAAAACAAAAATCAATAGCTTGCACACTGGCATTGGGCCTGTGCTCTTATGTGGTATATTTCTTTCCTTGAGAAGAGATTTAAAATATAAAATTTATTTTTGATAATTAATTATGTTATAATAATTCATTAAAATTAATAAAATACTATTTTGATCTCGAATATTATTTGATACGAATAGCTCGTTTACACCAATGAGTTAATTTGTTGCTAATTTCGATCCGAACACGAAGATAAATTTAATGAATAAATTGAACAAGAGCAAATTTTAAACAAACAATTCCAGAAGAGATGAACACGGACATTAGCACATATCTCTCATGTTCGGCTCATTTACACCCCTAATTATATATGTGAAAATTGAAGTTTAGGTTCATGAATATATATATATAAGAACTGTGATTTAATTAAATTTTTATACCCATTTTCTTTCCTATTTCTGAAATTAGGTTTATTCATACACTAAATAATTTTTGTATTTTACTATGATTTTAATTAGTTTTATCAGATATAAAAAAGTTTCTTTCTGAACCGCATATTGACTGATGATGACATTCAATTAACATTTCGTTGAGACAGGCAAATTTGCCATAAAATCTTGCAAGTTTGCCTCAGAAGTCCACGATTGGAAAAAGACGGTTCTGGCCTAAATCAAAGAAGGAATATTTAATTCATCAGGCTCAATCAAATTACTCTAAACCTGAACCATCCGATAGTTTTGCATACAAGCCATTTTCATTCCGACGTCTGCTTAGTCTTGTCTTTGTCGGCAGTGGACGTTTAAGTATCTAGACAAAAAAGGCATATACGATTTATCTTTTGCAAGTTGGAACTAGCATGCATGCTTTATTTAAAGTAAGAAAGCTTAGCAGTCTTGATTATCCAACCAGAATTCATATCAATGAAGCAAATGAATTTTAGAAAAAGTAAAAAAGCAATGTTCATTAAGGAAACCAAGTTTCATGAACTCTCTTTTTGCCTTTTTCACGTTTCTAGGCACTCAGGAACCACATATGAACTTGGTACAGATGTGAAGAAGGAAACTGGCCAATAGTATTGAGCTATCAAACAGATAAAGGATGCCGTTTTAAAAACAGTTCTTACATGGAAATGTTTGGTTTTCTACCGCTTTCAAGCACGCGGATTAAGATGGAATTCTAAGTAAAATACTAGAGATTTTTCATTGGTGTTGTTAGGTATGGCTCTTATACCATATAATGCACAGATTCTGGAACAAAGCGGAGCTGAGCGGAGCGGAAGAATTTGTCCACTCGGTGGAGTTTCGTTATGTGGGTTGGGGGTGCGGGGGCAACGCCCTGTGGTACGGTATAAGGGTAATTTTGTAATTACATATTTTATTCAGGGTTTACTCTAGGGTTATAAATAGACATATTTGTAACCCTAGGTTGATATGTTGTATCCTGTAACCTTTTTTTTTCTGGAATTGAAAGAAAGTGGTCGTTCTGCTCTCAAGGATGTAGGCATCTTTGTCGAATCTCGTTAAATCTTTGTGTGTTCTTCAGGATTTGTGTTGATTCTTGTTTTTGTTTGCCCTAATTTTTCAACAAGTGCTATCAAAGTGAGGTTCTAGGGCATAGAAGAAAATTTTGACCCAAGAAGAAGAAGATTTGGCGGCTAAGGTTTTGACGATTCGGAGCGAATACGGCTAAGGATTTCGGAAAGGTTTGCGGCAGTTCAGATTCGCCGCAGAGGAGTTCGGCTGGACGAGCATTTCGGCGCAGATGAGGATTCGGTGATTCGACTTCAGCGCAGTTCGACGAGGGTTTCGTTTTCGGAATCGCGTCTTGCAGTGAAGGAGGTTCGCGTGTTTCCGCGACCAGGTACGAAGATCTGTGAACAAAGGCTTTCAACGAGGCTTCTTCCACAGGTGCCATGCAGAAGAGTTCGAAGGATTCGCGACGCTGTTTGTGCCAGGTTGTTCAGCAAAGGAGATACGGACGATGTACAAGGAGTTCGGCGACTTCGCGTGACGGCTTGGCATAATAGGCTTAGAATCGTGACAGGCTTCGCAGGAGCAACGATTTGCGGTTGTTTGGCGAAGTATTCTATCTAGCAGTCGGATCGCGACAGAGGAAAGCTTTTTCTTTTGCAAGGGATTCTTCCACGAGTCAAGAATTATGACACCAGTTTGGGAAGAAATTCGAGGTTCCGCGAAGGATTACTGAGGCAGAGGAATTTGCAGAAAAGTTTGTTACAAGAGTAATTTCAGATGGCAATTTCTGGTACAAAATTCGAGGTGGTGAAGTTTAATAGAACTGGTAACTTTAAATTATGGAAAATAAGGGTAAGAGATCTGTTGGCTCAACAAAGAATCTTGAAAGCATTACGGGCAACAAAACCGGATTCCATGGAGGATGAAAATTGGGAAGAATTGCAACAATGAGCGTCAATAACCATACAACCATACGCTTATGCTAGCAGATGAGGTTATGTATCACGTGATGAATAACCATACGCTTATGTCTAGCATATGTGGTTATGTATCACGTGATGAATCTAAAATCTCCACGGGAGGTACGGAAGAAATTAAAAACTCTGCTTATGTCTAAATCTCTGACAAATAAATTGTATTTGAAGTAAAAGCTATATAAGTTGAAGATGCAAGAAGACCCTGATCTGCCATAGCACGTGAATGACTTCAATCAAATAATCACGGATTTATTACAGCTTGATGTGAGTATTGAGGATGAAGACCGAGCAATGATTCTGTTGTGTTCATTTCCCTCCTCCTAGGAACCCCTGATGACTACTCTGACATATGGGAAAAAAACTATCAAAGTTGATGAAATTACTGCAACCTTGTTGGCTCGCAACCAGCGGAAGCAGAATGCAGGGAAAACTCTCATGGCGACAATTTATATGTGAAGGGTAATCAAGATCGTGGAAGGAAGAAAGAGAATAAGGGTTCTGGAAGGCGAAATTCCATATCAAAGTCCAAATGCAACAAGACAATTCATTGTTACAAGTGCAAGGAGCTGAGTCATATGAAGAGGGATTGTCCAAAGCTCAAGAAACATACTGGGGAGAAAGGTGATGCATCATCTAAATCTATAAATATTGTCCAAAGTGATAATTCAGATTGCAGTGATAGTGATATGCTTTCAGTTTCATCAACTCATATCATGGATGCATGGATCCTTGATTCAGGATGCTCTTATCACATAACACCTAATGAGGAGTGGTTTACTTCATACATGTTAACTGATTTTGACTCAATCTATTTAGGTGATGATAAATGCTGCAATATTGTTTATATTGGTAATGTCAGAATTAAGATATATGATGAAACTATTAGAACATTATGTGATGTTAGACATAGTCTGAATTTGAAGAAGAATTTGATTTCCATGGACACTTTACATAAAAATGGTTTTATTCCTAAGGCAGATGAGGATAAGGAAAATATCAGAATAATTAAAGGTGCACTGACTGTGATGAAAGGAAAGTTAACTGCAGGTAATATCTATAAACTATTGAGGAGTACAGTTGTAGGTGGAGTTCATTCTATGGAGTCAAACGATAATAATACAAAGCTATGACATATGCGTCTGGATCTTAGTGAACGTGGGATGGCGAAATTGCATAGAAGAAACTTTTTGTATTGTGTTAAAAGCTGCAAGCTTGTTCTTTGTAAGTTCTATGTTCTTGGAAATAAACTAGAGTCAGTTTTATGACTGGAAAGCACAAAAGTGAAGGGATTCTTGATTATGTGCATTCTGATGTATGTGGCCCGACGAGGGAATCGTCATTGGGAGAATCTTTGTATTTTATTACATTTATTAATGATTTCTCCGGTAAAGTTTGGGTGTATTTCTTGAAGTAGAAATCTGAAGTCTTCTCCAAGTTCAAGCTGTGGAAAGCTGAGGTGGAGAACCAAAATGGTAGAAAGATCAAGTATTTGAGGTCTGATAATATCATGAGATACAAAAATTCACAGTTTCAAAAGTTCTGTGAGGAGCATGGGATTAAGAGGCATTTTTTAGTGCGTAAGACACCACAAAAAAATGTTGTGGAAGAAAATATGAACATGTCCTTAACTGAAAGGGCAAGATGTTTAAGACTAAATGCAGGGCTTCCTAAGAGTTTCTGGGAAAAAAGTGTGAATATGGAAAGTTATCTCATCAATAGTGTGAATATGAAAAGTTATCTCATCAATAGATCACCTCGGGCATCGTTAGGTGGCAAGGTTGCAGAAGAGGTATGGACAAGTAATCTAGTTAATTTCGATCATTTGCGAGTTTTTGGTTGTCTTGTTATGTTCATGTACCTGGAGTTGAAAGATCAAAACTTGATGCAAAATCCAAGAAGTGCATCTTTCTTGGCTACAGGAAAGGTGTGAAAAGATACAAGTTTTGGGATCCGATTGCAAAAAGATGGTGATCAGTAGAGATGCAGTTTTTGATGATCCAATTGTAAGTAAGAATTACATTCAATTTCATGGATGAGAATGTAGTCCATGGGTGTAGAATTGGAGATTTTAAGGTGATAGACTAAAATACCCAATTTGGTTCAGGCATTTAGAAATTAAAGCGAGATGTTGGTTTTCAAGCGAGGGTACCGAGGGAACTCTGAAGTGAGACCCAATATTTTCCCAACGTAACCTCAAATTTAGAGACTAAACACTATATTATCCAATGTTCTTTATCACTTATAAAAATGATAAAGAATATAATCCTATTTGGCATAATGCAAGTTTCTTCAATTTGATAATTCACTAACTATAATCTCGTTGTAAAGGGAAGGATGCTTTCTTAAATTTGAACTCTTCATCACAAAACCTAGTTTTGTTTTAATAAATTTAGTTTTAAAGTTTATAGATTAGTGTAGTAAACATAGCTTCTTCAATGACATTAAACAAATTTTGACTTATTTCCTTACTTAAGTTTCCTATAGTTTAAATATTGTGCTTTTGCGTGATTTCCCAAACAAATTTTTACCTCCCTGTGGGATCGATACTTAGGACTCCATTAGAGTCATTTATTACTTGAGCAACACGTATATTTGCGTTTGCAACCTAGTCACGATTTGAAATTGAAAGTATAACTAAATTCACTATGAGTGGCAGCTTTAAATATTTTAAAAGATAAAACTTATTATACTGAAGTAAATTTTATTATGATTAATCTGCATATTTTTTAGTATAGTTGCCTTGTGTGTTGTGTTGTTGAAAAACATTTATAACACGAAAAAAAAGCACAGCATCAGAGAACAATTAAATATATATTTTTATGTTGATACCTTTCATGCTTGTTAGACCTTTCTTTAGGTAAATTTCATTTTGGTGTGTTTAGTTTAGATTTACTTTCTGTTGCAAATTATTCTACCTAATGAAAACTTATAAATGTTTCTGATAGACATTTGTGATAAATAAAATTTCTAAGTTATTTTTCTTCCTGCATATATTTTATATACTAAATGTTATACATGTTAAAAATCATGTTTGAGGGGAGGAAGAAAAATAAATTTCAAAGTTAGTATACTTCCTTTTAGTTTAATATTATTGCAAGCATGTTTTAGGCTAGATTTACTTTCTCCTGCAATCATTCTATCATGATTATGCATGTATATAAATATTATAGGATGTTGTAGTAGCTGGTAGATTCACCTTTTATTTTTTCTTCTTTCTACATTTTATAGAATTGATTGTAAAAAATTTAAAAATTTAAGTTTTAGGGGAGGAAGAAAAATAAAATTCAAAATTAAACTTTACTTGTCCTAAAAGAAACTACAAATAAATTTAATTTGAAAAATGATTTTTGTTATGTGAAGTTATATTAAGATTACTAAGATTTTAATTATAGAAATGCAATAAGAATACTTAGTAAGGACTTTAGTAAAAAGGATAAAAATAAAGTTAAGATGTTTAGTAGAAATTTTTTGGAAAATGATTTTACTATTTAGAATAGTAAGAAATTGAATTTTTGAAAAATTAAGAATTATTAGAATAATACTTTTTGAAGAATTTAAACTCTATTAAAAATTCTCTTTCTGATACTACATTTTAAGTTAAGGATGGAGAATGAGTTTTTAACTTTAGAAAAGGGATAGTGATATTTAAAATCATTAAAGGCCTATCTAGATATAGTAATCTTCACATAAAAAAAATACTAAGGATTAAAAGTTCTTAAAAGAAAAAAAAAGTAAAAAGAAAATATGTGGGGAGAAGCTCTAGAATTAGGGCCTAATTAAAATATGATTTCACTTGAATCTTTCTAAGGAAGAAAACGTAGAATCAATCCTAAGCTTAATTTCAGAAGGAAATAGTAAAATTATTTTTTTAGAAGTCGTAAATTATGAAATTAATATTTTTCTAATAATCCAAAGTTGGGAAAAATTTCAATTATTTCTGAAATAAATTGAAAATCACAATTCTTGAGTTTAATACTAAATATTCTTATACTTTAGATATCATCCAATTTGCTGGAAATTCTTCTAAGTTGGACTGTAACATTTCTATAATAAAATTTTAGGACATCCTAAAGAAGCCCACTAACACAAATCAAAATATTTTCTTAAAGTTGTAGTGTTACTTACGGACAAGTAATGTTTAAGTTTGGAGGAATTGACACGCCTAAAAATTACATAATTTTTTTATATATTACATGCTAATTTTTAATAATATTTAATAATATTACACTTTAAAGGAAGGTATTTTTCATGTTTTTTATTTCAGATACAAAAAATGGACTTTTAGAGAAAATGATGTAAAAACGGTGCAATTTGGAGCCAAATTGAAGAAGGACGAAAATTTTTTTCGAGCGCATTTTGATATGTCTTTCTAAGTTTAATCTCTTTTACATTTATTACATATTTTTGAATAAAATTTCACTTTAAATAAAGTTTATTTTCATGTTTATCTTGTAGGTATAACACTTGGAGCTGACTAGAGCTCTAGAGCTGAAACTGGGCAAAATAGAGCAAAATGGAGCCTAATGGAGGTGCTGCCAGTAGGGTGGCACCGAGCCACTAGAAAGTGGTGCCTAGGTGCCAATCTCCGCCAGAAACTAGTGCCTAGGTGCCACATTCTGACGCCATGGCTCCATAAATGGTTTAGGGGCAGTTTTTAATGACTCTTTGCTATTCAAGAGTGTTCAGGAAGATTCTGGGCGGTTATGCATGCCCCAAAGAGTTATACAATGAATGTAGACATTTGGAATGTGAAGAGGTGTGTCTCTTGGAAAAAAAGGAGATGCTTGGTTTCTTTTTAAGAAGGGGGGTAGGTGTCTCTCATGGGGGATGATGAGAGGAGTTTTTAGAGAGTTTAGAGAGAGTTTGGGAGTGCCTCTACCTTTCTCAGAGAGTGTGTGTGATAGAGAGAGAGAGAGAGGAGATGATAGAGAGAGAGAGGAGATGTAGAATTCTACCTTTCTCAGAGAGATTGGTGAGGGATTTTGAGAGATATGAGTATGGAAGTGTATGAGTAGTGCATGGATCAACAGGAGACATTGTTGTCAATATAAGTATGGAAGTGTATGAGCAGTGCATGGATCAACAGGAGACATTGTTGTCAATATTTTCATATTTCATTCAGAGGAAAAAACATAAGTATTATGTTTCTCATTATCGTATAATTATTGTAAATACTTTCTATTAGATTTGCTCTGATTTAATGAAATTTTTTGTTGTGATTTATCCATGCTTCATGAGTAGTTTTTTTTTACTCTTTCTTTTAATATGAAGTAGTGACATGTGTAAGCAAATTTGTTTTATGATAGAATAATTTTTATTTTCTGGTGATGAGTAATATCTCGTTTGCTTCATTTACATAACTTAAGTGGAAATAGAATATGTTAAATTCTGTTGTAATTGAAAAGAAGACTTAGGAAAGCAGTGATCTCGCAACTTGAGTGCACTCACTTTATCGGTTGGCTATGGTAAAGTAGTTTAGGTGACAAAGAAACTGTTAAGGAAATATAATTTAATGATCTATTTGCATTAGGAACTTCTAGGTGAAAATTAGTTGCATAAAACTAATAGAACATTAAACGTACCTATACACTTGAAAGAGTGGACATATGTTCCTTGTTGGCACATAATTATATCAATCCTTTTACTGCTTATGTCATTATCTTCATTTTACTTATCTTTTGCAATGAAATGGATGCATTTTTATGAATTTAGATTTGCTTAGATGTATTCTTATTTCGTTAATGTGATGGTATTTTCACCGGTACTTAATTTATTTTGCAAATTAATCATCTGTAATGTTAAAATCTGTTGTGAAATATAATGACCCTGATGGGCTATGATTTTACCCAGCTAGTGAGTTCCACACTAAACCTTGGATGGAGGGGAAGCCACATCCAATGCAGAGTACAAATAGATAGGGAGATAAATTTTGATGGGCATAAAATTAGTGTTTTTATGGTGACTGGCTAAATCCTTTACTAATTTGGTCTAGAGTTGGAACATGAGTCCCTGGTAAGTCTTATAGAGAGGGCACAGTGGTTAATTTAGAAGTGAGAGGCTAGAATCTACTCAGCACTACCATACAATCAGGAACTTGCTTTAGATTAGCCAATGTTCATTATGCACTCAGAAGAGGGTAAATAATAGGCATGCTTCTATTTCTCACTGACCACATTAAATTTTAAGCATTTCATTCCTACACTTTATCTAGGACGTCGCCTGAGAAAGTTAGTTTTTAACTTCTTAAAATTCTCCAAACCAATTTCTCTAGTTATGTTTATCTTTAGATTTAGGTCTGTATTTAGGAGTTTTTATTAGATAAATACCCTTAATCTTCATTCCAAACATAAGATCAGGCAGTAGTATACTAGATTTAGCCTAAGGGATTTTTACCTTACTTCTCTATGAAATCGACACTTTGGTCTTAAAATAAAACCCTATACTACTTGTAACGATATGTGCACTTAAGCAATATCCCTAATCTTTGAATTATAAATTAAATTCTAAAATTCTACAACATATTCATTTTGCACATTAGCCGTCATAATTAAATTGGGACAAGATTTTTTTTCCATGGACTTAAATATCTGCATAATTGCATGTTAGATCAAGTATTTGGTGTCGCTGTAGAGGATTGAAATTGAAGTAATTATACATATAGTCACGCACACATTCTAGGGGAATCACTAGGCATTAGTCTCATACCTGATAACTGAGAGGTTGGCGCCTAGGAGCCATCGACTTGGGGACAAGGCGCCGTGATACTAGTACCTGGGCGCCCGACCCATGGGCACCAAGGCCCCCCTCCTAAATTATGCACACAGAGAGCTTGGCGTCTAGACTCCAGACCTCTGGTGCCTATTGGTCAGTAACTGTTGAAGGCAGTTTTGAGTAGTTCCTTTGTAGGTCATGGGGATTTATTTGGCCAGCCAATCATGATTTTGAAGCATGATGGAGAAGTTTTTTTAAGTGTCTATGTTAGAGGATTGAAGGGTTTGTTTTTTTATTGCTTAAGGATTCAGTAGGATAGGTTTTAATGAGTTATTTTGGTGAGGAAGTTAGTTATAAAGGGAGGAGAGTCTTCAGGATAGCAACAAGGATCAGGATTCCCTTGGATGGAGGATCTCTAAAGCTTGCAAAGGATAAGGAGATAGGTATTTGAGTGTTCATACTGTTTTGTTTTTTAAACATATCTAATAATGTATTTATTTTTTTGTTTTCAATGAAGCTTTTTGGTTTGTTTTGCATGCTTTATGAGTAATTCATTTTACCTCACCTTGTGATGTTTGAGTAAGATGTATAGGAGTGCAAACTGTTTTCAAAATTATTTTTAAACATTTATTCTGATGATTAACCTTTAACATTTCATTTACTTTTCATTTTGGCTAAGTGAAATGTTAAAATGTGTTGTGATCCATAAAGATTCGTGACAGCTATGGTAGAATCAACTAGGTTAATCACGTTGAACTGTGGAGTAAAAGTGGATATCCTTCGTAGGGAGATGGAAATGTTAGAGAAATGATATTTGATGGGTTCAAATGCGGTACAAAGAATTAAAGTTGTTTTAACCAATCTTCTGTATGCAGTCGAGAGGGTAAATAAGAGAATTACTTCTATTTGTCACTAGCAACAATTACAATTAATTGTTTAAATTTCTAATGCTCCACTCAATACAATACAAGGGAGAGTAACTTTATAACTTGATATTTACCAATCCAAATAGGTTAAGTAGGATTTCTGTAGGTTTTAATATTTTAAATAGATTGTAATTCCATAAGAGTAGTTTGTAGAACTTCAAATTAATCTTATTGTCAGCCTAAGAGTGAAAATTAGTAGGCTAGAACTATTCCCTAAGTTAAATTCCATTGCACCCTATGGGATCGACATTCTGGACTCAAAAATCTGATTTTACTAATAGACACGTACACTTGCGTGAACCCTTAGAGTGTGAGTGCACTTGGAAGCGGGTATCATACCCCTAGCATCCTAGTCATCATAAATTAACTGATTACCAATGAACTCGGTTTTAGCATCTAAGCTTCTTCTTTCTTCATTCTAAATAAACTTTCCAGGAATATCCTCATTCGAATAAACTTTGCCAGCATTATATCTATCTTATCAAACTAAGAATTCTCATTAACATCTTTCCACACATTGGTCTTATCTCGTAATAATATTTCATTAACAGACGGTTTAGAATTAACCTGAATTGCCACAATTTTGTTATGTGCATTCACTTCATCTTACATGTTGGGAGGAGGTTTTTTGAACTTCGGATGTAAAATATATCAATGAGGCAACCAAACATTCTACTTTTATTACAACAATGATTATTTTGTTTTACCACTTCCTTTTATCACTATCCATTATGAGCTGATCCAATTCAAACTTCTTTTGAAATAGCACTTGTAATGTCAAGTTCGACCAAGACTGAAGCTGCAGATGGCTGAGTAAATTAAAAGATGGCTCATCCATTTTCATAGGCCTCCCAAATATAGCTCATAATGAGAAGAAGATTTCGTGATCGAAGAGATGTAACTTTAAGCCAAAAAAATGAAACCAAATTAGAACAATATGTGGTTATATTTGCGGGTCAAAATCCATATACCACTTTAGTAGCTTCATACTCTTGTTCTCAATCTTCAGTAAAAATCAATGCATAATCTTCCGCTCGACTCAGCTATTTTAAAATGTGTCTTCCATCCAACAATATAACCTTCCGCTCCCCTAGCAGTTTGAGATTTTCAAAGGTCAAATGAATAATTTCCATATTTGGATGCCCATATA
>NW_018235615.1:69434-96234 GCF_001263595.1 Phalaenopsis equestris
TATATATATATATGCGTTTTTTAAATGAAGAGAGCATACGCTCGACTTTATTTTTAAAATTACGAGAGAGTGCATCTAAAAAAAGGGCTGAGCCGTTTAAAGTTCCCACTAAGCTCGTGCAATTCCTTTGTTGATGCAACTATTATATTTTGAAATTACACATGTTAGAATAATTTTCATGCATAAAATATTTGAGTTCTTTTTTGTGCTTCTCATTAAAATCATCTCTATGATTCAAACTTGTTTGCAGAATTTGTTTCTTCTTACGATTGAATCGATCCAAAAAATGCAACATGTCTATTTTATTATGATGTGTGCTAGAACGTCCACAACGGTCGACGAATGAATTAGCATCTTCATATTTAACGAAAACTCAACACACACTCAGGCAGTTAAAGAAAAGTAAATAGGAAAAGACTGTTGACATTACTTTTGTGAGGACTCACCCACTCACCTAGACCATGGTTATGTTCCCTTGCGCCTTATTAGGACAACCCCAAACCCCCAACCCCCAACCCCTGGTTGGGTTGGTTTTAGGGTTTTGGCTTGATGAGGAACCCAAGCTGGCCCCTTTTGGTAAGACATGCCCTAAAACCCTTGAAACCTCCCTATGAACCCTAGGGACAAACATGACACTAAAATTCACAATGGGAGAGGGGTCTATCTATATTGATCCTTAGCCTCATCTAAGGCCTTCCCAACCCCCAATTAACCCTAAAAATCAACTTAAATTCCAACACACCCCTTTGACCTTAGGACTTCATGGCACCATGGGTGGCTAAATCAAATTGGGCCTAACCCAATTTTTATCAATTCTTGACCAATTGACCCCATTTCCTTACAATTGAGAGCCAACCAAAGTGGTCAAGACATCAAAAAACTTAAGAGCCTAAAATTGGCATCATGGGGACAACCCTAATAATTTACCTAATTACTTAATTAGGTATGTTGTGAGAGGCATATTAAGCTTAAACCTTTGGGTTACACCCAATCACATTAGGTTAGCCCTATTCTAAAATCCAAAGTTCATGGCCCATCATGTACATGACCTATCCCTCATGGGTGACTCACGACACAAACAGAACCCATTATGGCACATGAGTAAGCTAAACTATTTTAACTAAAATCCAAGCACTATAACATAAAGTTGACACACCTATCCATGCCACTTCACACTTCACACCTAGGTCATGGCCTCTTTAACCAGACCTTGGTGAGCCAAGACCAAAACAAATCTGGTCTTAGCCACCCACCAAAAGGCCTACCCAATCAACCAAGCCCTCCTCCATGCCACCTTTGTTCCTGTTGGCACCACCATGGCCAGTGCATGGAAAATTGGAAAAGCTCCTCCCCACTGCCCAAAATCTCTAAAAATTCTCTCCACATGCTTTGAGGAGCCACCTGAGCTTCCTCACCTTTGCCAAGCTCATCCCATGACGTTCCATGATTATAAATAGCCCAAACCCGAGAGGTATGAGACTCCACCAAGCTTCTTAAGCAACCTTTCAAACTCCTTGCTCTTAACATAGAAAACCTCTCTCTTGACCAAGGCAGTTGATCCCACCATCTTCAAGCTACTCCCTCCACTACCTAACCCTGATTTCACCACTGGAATCCAGGGACATTTTTGGCCCCGGCATCAGCCTTCTCAAACCCCAAAACTAACCTTCCCAAAAGCTTCACAATACCTCAAGACATCCTCCCCAATCAAAAGTGAGTCTTCCCATAGCCTCTAATCTATCCCAACACTAAACTGTGGAAGCATTTGGTCTAGCACATAGCTAGAGCCAAATTCAGTCGAAATTGAAGCAAGGAGAAGGTTCGTGACATCAAGGTGAAGCTCTCTGTCAAGCCCAATCAAGGCCTCACCTCTTAGGACAAGGTATGTATACAAACTTTTAAATAATTCATGCTCTCTAAACCATATAGATATGTTTGTCTCACCTTGATGAAGGTATAGGAACAAACTCTGGGCAATTTAGTTGAGAATAGAGTGAGATATTATGGTTTGATCACGGACAGTTCTCATTTCTCTGTAATGTGGGGATAATGAATCAATGTCGTCCGTTTTCATCTATTAGAAATGAATGACTAAGATCGGGATGGGCCACAGAATAATGGAGGAGATAATCACCGAACCGCGAGATAGCATGACACCTATGTTGAAAGTGCAACAAATCATGCGGCAACGCGTGACACTTCAAAGTGGAAGAGGATGATGTGGTGTAAACTGGGTTAAGTAGGAAATTAGGATTTTTTGAATTAAATAAATCCATATTATTAAATAAAAGTTCATAAATTTGGAAATAAAAAATCACGAAAATAAAATAAAAATATCTCTAGGCTCAGTGAACAAAGGAGATAATAATATAAAGAAAATGAAAATAATTAACTTATATTTAATTTTTAATTACTTAAATACTTTATAGAGTAATTTAATTATTAAAAATAAATTTTAAGACAAAAAATATAAAAATTTCAGAGATTCTTCCCTCTACCCTTGGAAACATTTCTTGATTTTTCCAAGGTTAAAGGACTGATGTGTAATAAAGCATGCTTAGTTTCACTTATATTTTGCACATTTTTTTGAATGAAATTGCACTTTAAAGGGTATTTTTTTATTGTAGATGCAACAGGTAGTAGAAGTGGAGCGAAGTGGAGAAGAATCGGTGCAAAGCAGAGCTGATACCGAGCAATTGGAGATCCAAGGGGCTGGAATCTAGGTGGCAGCTATTCACCAAGGCACTCCTCCCAAGTACCTTGGCCCCACTTATATGGGTTCCTAGGCGCCAGTACACAACCAAGTAGACAGAGAGGCTAGCGCTTAGGTGCTAGTCGAATGGTGCATAGGCGACAATAATTACTGGGCAATTTTTCATTAGTTTCTCCCGATGATGTAGGAAGCTATTTAGAGGTTAAAATCAATTATTTGAGGAGTCACCAATTCAAATATATTAAGTTGTATTTCTATAAGAGTCAATCTTCAATTGTAGTTTGTAGTTCTGTAGAACTAGTTAGCACAACTTAAAACCAACTTTACTTCCAGCTAAGACCAATTTTAGTAAGCTAGAACTTCTCTTTTTTCTAACTGACTCAGTCCCTGTGGAAACAACTTTCCAGACTCAAAATTTGATATTACTGATACGATATGTACACATGCATGAAACCCATGCACTTAGAGTTAGGGTGTGTCAAGATTTAGCACTGTTGTAGGATGTGTCTAGCCACCCCCAGCAAGTATTTTGGTGTCGTTGTTAAGCAGGGATGGTGTAGTTAACCTACAAGAATTCTAGTTGAATAGAGTAGACCTAGACTTGGAAATTTATATTGTATTATTAGTGTGTAATTTTTTGTTTGTTTGAAAAAGAAAAAAAAATTAAAATAAATTTTTTACTTATTGTGTAAGTACTTATAAGTTGATCCTTTAGTTATTGAATGCATAGTGCAGGTCCTATAAGACTATGATTCAAACTAGAGAGAACAATTAGGAAAAATAGAAAATAGAAACAACTTCACGAACTTGTATAAGAAATGACAAACAATCAACAAATCAATGTATATACCCAAGAATTGATTAATAATCATCTTAACATGCATCGACCATTAAGGGATTACACTATTCCTACTGCAGATGAAATTTATTCAAGTATTCAAACTCCTACTATAGAAGCTAACACATCTAAACATAAGCCTTTATTATCCAAATGGTGCAGAACAACCAATTTGGGGGAACCTCTTTTGAGGATTCAAATTTATACTTAATATTTTAGTATAATGGTGTGTCAAACGATGTTGTTAAGCTTAGGATTTTATATATTTCCTTAAGAGATGAAGACAAAATGTGGTTAAACTCATTATCACCTGGACTAATTAGGACATGAGGATACTTAGCCCAAAAATTCCTAGCCAAGGATTTCCCATCATAAGAAACTGCTAAACTTTGGAATGATATTTCTTCATTTTGCCAAATATAAGGTGAGTCAATATATGAGGCTTGGGAACAATTTAAGGAATTTCTTTGGAATTGCCCACATCATTGACTACCTTATTGGTTAATTATCCAGACATTTTTATGTTGGTTTAGTAGGATACCTGAGTTCTATTATAGTTGTTGTTGGTGGTTTGCTTATGTCATAGCCATTTGATAAGACTTATTCTCTGACTGAGGAAATGGCCACAAACAATTTTCAATGGCCCTTTGAAAGAGTAAATCCTAGGAAGGTTGCTAGTGTAAATGACACAAACTGTGTTTTCAATTCTAACTTCTCAGGTAGAAGTCATATCTAGAAAGTGACCTGACCCACAATTATGCAAATATTTATGTTCCGAATATGGCCAAAATTTTAACCCAATTTATATTTAGTGGCTAATGAAGACCACCAATGTAATAAAATTTAAATTATTTATTTTCTCACTAAGGGTACTACACAAGTATACTCATCGTTAAGTAATATAGAATTTTCTTTAAAAATCTCAGATCAACCCCATAGGAAAATGAAAAGAAGGAAGTAGAATTCAGGAATTGAACTTTAAAAAACCTTTAATTAAGACTGCAGAAAATATTTGAAGTGGTTCAAGCAAGGAAATAAAGTTTACTAATACATATGAATGTAAGTTAAAAGTAAATGCAGTGATTTAGAAAATTAATAATATATATAAAGAGAGATTTTCTCCTTACAAATAATTCATAATCAATGTAGGATTTTAATTGTTTAGAAGTTTGAATGTGGTATTCTGGCAAATCGGAGCATACATATTCTTTACCTCTTCAGAGCATAAAGAACATTGGCTAACTAAAGTTGGTGTCGACATATAGAATAATGCTAGGTATGTTCTAGTCTCTCACTCTTAGATTACCCATTGTGTCATCTCTATATGATCTTCCAATGACCCTTAATTCCAATCTCTAGCTAAATTGATAAGAGAATCTAGCCTGACACCCTAGAAACATCAATTTTGCACCCATCAAATCTTATCTCCCTATATATTTGCATTCCCCCTCAGACGATCACCATGGCTCTTTCCAAAGTGAAATGTGATGCTCACTAGTTAAAGAAATCTTATCCCTCTTAAGTCTATAAGTTTCTCAACAAATTTTTAACAATACAAGTGGCTAATTTGTAAAGTAAATGAAGGATTAATGAAATTATCATCACAAATGTTTGGGATAAAAAAAATTTAAAAAAAATTAAAACCACCACATGATTACTTTACATTGCAAGGAGAAATAAGAAAACTACTCAGAACACATGGGGATAACAAAACAAAACATGTTTATAAAGCTCAAATTCAAAGTACAACACTTAAAGAAAAAAAATGCAAATACTTATCTGAAATGTTTCCCCAAGCACTCTTTTGAAGTTCTCTGACTTCTCTGACTCCAATAGACTCTTATAGGACTCATAAAACTGTAGAAATCACAAAGACTTGCCAAAGTGGCTGCTAGCTATATATGGGTGCCCCACACTATCTATCATACTCCAACACTCTCCTTAGACATTTAGAATTAATCCTTATTTATAGAGCTCCAAAAATGACCAAGGGTTACTTCAAATATCTCTTCAAAATTCAGAAAAAACAATTGTGGCACATAGGCACCAAAACTGTCGCCCCTAGGCGCCTGCCACGATCTTCATCTGGCGCCTATGCGCCAGTTCGGCTGGTTTTGTCAATTTTCTTTGGTTTGGCCCATTTTGCTCCTTTTTGATATATTTTTACTTCTTTTTGCTCTTAAACTCTTTCTCTTGCACCTGCACCAAAAAAACACAAAAAATACCTTCTATTAAAGCATAATATCCTAAAAAATTAGTATAAAATGTGCATAAAAAATACGTAATTTTAAGGTGGATCAATTCCCCCAAACTTAAATGTTACTTCTCTTCCAGTACCCTTTTATTAAATAAAATAATATAACATGTGGTAGTGGGTTTTACTTAAAGATTCCTATAATTTTTGTCCTAAAAAAGTGATAATTGAACTTAAGCGCATTTTTTAATAAGTTAGGTTAGAACCAAAATATAAGGATACTCTATACTCAAGTCTAGGAATTTTGATTTCTTATTCATTTCAAAAATAATTGTAATTTTTCATGCTCAAAAGTCTAAAAAAAAAGATAAAATTAAAATAAAATAATTTATATGAAACTCTACTAATAAAGATACTAATAATTGTCGGTAGCCAAATTGGAAGTTGTCGGTTGCCGGAATGGACATCCCGACGTCTAATTCTAATTTAATTTGTATATATAATTTAGAAAAAGTAACATTTTAAATTTTAAAAATACAAGACTGAACCGATCTCATATCCTCGGTAGTTTAAATAAACGAGTCTAACACTATAAGCAATGTATCTATCTCGAGGGGTAGACACACTGCTTGCTAATGAGTCTCGATTAAATAAACTAAATAATTGATGACATCAGTTTAAGTCTGCAAAAAATCATTTTTTTTTACGTTGACCAATAAGTTCTCCTATTTAATACAAACAAATTAAATAGGGTTTATATTAAGCTGAAAAGTTCTTATAAGAGCAAGCCCCTATAGTTAATTACATCTTAGATAACTTAAATCACATAAGAAAAATCTCAATAAAAATTAGAGGATATAGTCTTCAAAGAGTTCAAAGGATAGGACTTTTCAATAAACCAGACAAAGATGGTGTAAAAGGAGAATGACTCAAATTTGGAACATTTATTTTGGAATCCAAAGGAAGAAGAACTTAGGGATGTCACAGATCCTGAGATGAACCTCATTGTCTTCCCAAGCTATCCTACTATTTTGCTTCAATTTTGGGAAAGAAAATTATTCAAATGTTTCATCTTGCCAATTTTATTAGGTAAGACTTATATATGTGTGAGACGGTCGCACAAATAACATAGAAGATATGAGAATTTAGGTCGTGTCGAACGACAACCTCAGAATTCTAAAAAAGTTAGGGCTTACATTGCACAACATAGTTGTGCAAAGGCCTAAGGAAAGAGTTGAGGATTTATGTCATACTAGGAGAACAATCTCGAAATCCTATGGTTTTTATTTAATTCTAAGGAGAAGATATGTTGTTGTAGATCCTCATGCTGTCACAGATTGCTGCCCACAAAGCTAGCTCCAGGCTTCTCGACGAAGTAGCAGTCTTAAAGTCCAAGGCTTAAAATTTTAAGTGATAAGTTTAAGTTCAATTATTATGTGGGGGGGTTAAAGTTGATTAGAGCGACACCGGTTAGAATCCCACGGTTCCCTAGTTTCGACACCACTATTTTCTTTGGATTCACTTAGACTCAAATGAATTTACTAAACTCAACTGAATGAGTTCCATACTTTCATTTAGACTGTGAAAAATCTTGTTAGGAACCATAGGTTACCTCCTCCGAGTGATTCTTGATCATCCGATAGAGACATTATAATTTAGTTGCAATTTATATTTTGTTATTTTGTTTGTGATTAAATTTTGAGTTGTCTTATATTTTGATTGTTGTGACAATGGATTTTATCTTATTTTGGTTTCATAATTTTAGTTTTGGTTTCAGTTTTGTAGTTATCCTAAAAGTTTCAATTTTAACATGCAGAGTGACCTTGTTATTTAACATGCAAGTTTATAAGTAGGAAATAAGAGGTACAGAACGGTAAACAAAAGTAAATTGCAATGAAATAACTTAAAAGCGTACTTGTCGATTCTTCCTATGCCTCCACCTGAACTATACCTCCACCTGAAAGATCTGTATTTGCAAAGTATATATATATATATATATATATATATATATGTACCTTGGTGGGTCCAATTTGGCCAGCTGTTGGGATGATTCCATCAAGCAAATCATCATATGTCTTAGTGTCCTCTGAGATTCCCAAAGGATCACGAAAAGTTCCTAGGTAATACCCCAGACATTTCACAGTCCCTCAAATTGTCTCGAGTCCATTTTGGTCTTATTATGTTTGCTATATGCTTCACCCAATTCAAACCCTTATGCTCAATGAACCATGATGTTTTGATTATCCCTTTAAGGGGTAATTATCATTTGATGGTTCACATACGGATTATATGAGTAAAGGCCCTTAGGGGCAATCTGGCTGTTCACATACGAATTATATGAGTAAAGGCCCTTAGGGGCAATCTGGCTTAATTAAGAAACTTAGTCGGTTTGATTTTTAAAGATGAGTTTGTAGTGTTTTAAAAAGTTTCATATTACTTATAGATCATTTTCTAGACCTCATTAGACAAAATTTTGATTAAGCCTAATTTACTACTATGCCCTTAAGACTTAATAGGTAGATTTGTAATTTTTAGAAAAAAAATTTAAATGTTTATACTCTTAATCCCTATCAGGAATCATAAATTACTTTAAACTACTAATTAAGGTTTTAAATTAGTGGGTTATGATCTTCCATAGAAACCCCCAACCTTAATATCTCCTTATTTACTTACTCTTTCAAATTTCATCAATTTGAGAAATTACAAATTTATCTTTAATGAGACCAAATTGAGATTGATTGCTACGATTTATCCCTTTTATATTTCAATCATCTAAACATATCAATTAAGACCATTTTTTACCCATTTATCCTTTGGTTAGGCCTAAATATTAATTATAACTTAAATTCCGAAATTACCATTTTGCCCTTAAGGCCTTAACACCTCATAATTCATTAAATTAAAATCAAATGGCTTTAAAATGTTTATGCTACCCCAATTATGGGTTAATTAAAACATCAGAGAAGAAAATATGATTTTTTTTAATCTATTTAATTTTATAACTATTTTAATGCAAAAGTAGGAATTTTTAATGAAAATTCAATAACTCAACCAAAACAAAACTTATGTCCTTAAGAAAATTATTATTTTTTAGTATTAGTTTATGCTACCCCAATTATGGGTTCACCAAGGTTAGAGAACCACTTGGACCAATTTTCATGATTTTTAAAGATTTAGTTTATTTATTAGAATTGTTTTTTTTAGTATTAATTAAATATAAAATATTATTTTTTAGTATTAGTTTATGCTACCCCAATTATGGGTTCACCAAGGTTAGAGAACCACTTGGACCAATTTTCATGATTTTTAAAGATTTAGTTTATTTATTAGAATTGTTTTTTTTAGTATTAATTAAATATAAAATATTATTTAAGTGAAAAATTAAATATTATGTTTTTATTAAATCTCTTTAAGTCCAAGGAACCCCGAGAAATAATTTTCATAATTTTGTGGTTTATATTTTAATTATTAGAATTGTTTTAGTGGAAAATTAAAGAAAATCATTTTTTAAGCTTCTAAAAATTAATATCTTGACTTAGAAAATTAGGAGAATTATTTTAATTGGTCCCAAGTGATGAAGAGGCCAAATTTGACATTTTAGTATGTTTATATAATTTTGTAATTTTAATGATTTTTAATTAATTTTTTAATTATTTAAATATTTAAAAATGGCTTAAAAATGAAATATTTATTTTAATTCTACTTTTATTTTTCTTAGGTTCGTCTGGTGATAAGGACCTCCCAAAACCAATTTGATGATTTTTTGAATTGTATTTTAATTATTCCAATCATTTTGGTGCCAAAAATTTAATTTCACTTAATTAATCCATTTTAGTGGTCAAATTAATCCCAATTGAATTGAAGTTTTTATGGGGAGTTCCTATAAAATTAAATTATAGTGGAGAATGATTTTTATTCCATTTATATTTATAGTTATTCCAATTTATTTTTGTTTAATTTTTAAAGGTTGATGACAATTATAGTTATTCTTAATGAGTTAAACCAAGTTTGTATTTTTCCTAGGGTCCTCTGGTCACAATGAATCTAACAAAAAAAGTTTTGAATTTTTTTTACTAATATTTTAATTACTATAATTATTTTATCAAAACAGACATGACATGCTTGAAAAAAAAAGGTAATTGCCTAGAGTTCTCCTCTGACCTTAGAAAAATCCTGAAAGATCCCTCATGATAGAGAGAGTCAAAGCCCTGAAAATCAAGTCATGGTGAAATGTCAATGAAGATGGAGAATACAAATAATAAATGCGTTATTTAATTAATCAAAAATCACACATGCATCAAACAGACATGAAACCATTTCCACATTATTCTTCTTGTTCACTGAGCATGAGGGTATTTTTATTTTATTTTTATGATTTTTCTATGAAAAGATATGAATTTTCAAAGTTTTGATCATTTAAATAAATCCATAAATCCTTTTTTTTTCTATTTATCCACTGCCACGCAATCCTTGGCATCTTCGAAGCCTCCATGTGGCATCTTCGAAGCCTCCATGTGGCATCTTGTGGTTTGACGCCGCCTTTATCCACTGCCACGCAATCCTTGGCATCTTCAAAGCCTCCATGTGGCATCTTGTGGTTTGACGCCGCCTTCTGAGTCAGCGCTGACTCAGCCCGTTGTTCACGTTCTAAAAGCTTGTTCAACACGATATAGTTTGTCCTTCTAATACACGTGCAATCCAACGACTCTTGGCCTTCATCCCTAAGTCCTTTAGCCCGTGAACCGTCCACCTTCTGACTCTAATTTTTGCCTCCATACTCAACCAAATCTCTTTGGGTTTGTTTATATAGACATGTCTGGACTAGGAGAACACATCTATATGATTAATCAAGTCCTAAATTGATTCTATACGCATGGAGAATCAAAATAGGCTCGGTTTAAGGGGAGGATTAAATGCCTTTGCCCAAGAGGTGTCACCTCGATTGGGTGCTTCCAGAAGCTTGAGTTGAATCTAGGAAACTATTAGTTGAAGCCTTAAGTTGTAATGAATTGCCTAGTTATGAAATCAATTGAGGCCGATTTAGGGTGTTGATCAAAGTCTATGCTAGGGTCAGGTGATGGGGCTTCTGTGAGGGAACTTCTTCTTTGGCTCTAGAGATGGTGTGGGTGAAGTCAATTTAGAATTGGTGGAGTCAATTTAGATTTGGTGGAGTTTTCAGAGGTGTCCTGTTTTGGGCTTAAACTTAGGCTGAGAAATTTGCTCTGTTCAGTTGAAAAGAGGAATGGAAAATCGTTGGGTTAAGCTCAGGAGGTCATGGAGAAGCTCTGGAAACAATTTGGTAGAGTCTCCCCAAGGAGTTTTTGAACATCTTCTTCCTTAGTCGTGAGAGGATGAGTTTAAATAATGGTGGCCATGGTGGCTGCCATGGATGGCTGAGGTGGTTGGGAGGCTGCTTAGGTGGAGGGAAGAAAAGTGCAAGTGTCCAATTGTGTTGGTACAACTCAGATGGGCTTAATTTTGGGTGTTGACCATTTTTGACCTCTCAGGCATGGTTTTTTCTGGCAGCCAAGGAGGGGTCATAATCTGGTCAGGGTGGTCAGGTCTTGGGTTTAGTGCATTCAATTTGGGGCTGCCATGTGTAAAGTTTATTAATCAAAATGTAAGGAGATTTGGGCTAGGTTGGGTCATGAGGCTTCATTTGGAATAGTTTTGGCATGAATTGGAAACTTAAGAAATGATTTTGATTAAATGGATGATGAGGGGAAATTTATCATGTGGGCTTTTGGGTAAATTTTGGGATGTGGGCTTTTGGGTAAATTTTGGGCTTTTTGAATGACTTAAGGGCTTGAGCTTTCAAAATTGGGGGTGAATTTGGGCTTGAGTTTTGGTTAAATTAGGTTTGTATTTGGTTTCAATCAAGTTTTTACATGATTAATTTGAGTTTGGAATTGAAATTGGAGAAGATTGAAGTCAATTTGGTTGGCGTTGGGGCTAATTTGGGGAAATTGGGTCTTTAAGGGTAATTTGGGGTTTTTGGTCAAAATGGGTAAATTTGGTCAAATTTGGTTCATGGTAGTGGTTAAAATTAATTTTGGGGACATTTGGAAATGTTTTGGAATTTTTAAAATTTTTGGGTCACGAGGGACATTTTGGTAATTTTTGCCAATTTTGGGGTATTATGGGAATTTTGGGATTTTGGTGAATTTTGGTCAATTTGGGTAGTGACGAATGATTTGAGATGATCTTGAAAAGGAATTTGAGAATTTAGGGAGTTTTAGGAATTTTTTGCAAAAGATAGGGTTGTAGAAGTATTTTGGTAATTTGTAGGAAGTTTGGGCTTGAGTGGACAAGTAAGCCATGAAGCCATGTCAAACTGGTAGGATCCATATGAGGACTCATTTTGGATGTTTAATATGTTGTTCCTAACCCTCTTAGCCAAAAGCTACGGGTTTGGGTACACCCATATGAGCTTTCCAAAAGGAGTCAGGAGATTAAATCAAGCGGTTCTGGGGTTTGGGGTGTGTGAAAAAATTGTAGTGTGTGAAAGATAGCCTAACCAAGACAAGACCACCCAGGGTTAGTCCTAAGACTTGACCATCCTATGGGGAACTCCTCTTGAGCTCCTCCTTACTGACCTCACCTACTAAGTGCTAGAGGCTAGGCCCAATATGTGGAACTTCAAGTTGAGCAAAGAAGAGTTTAGAATTTCTAATGGTGAGGGTTCCTTTTCTAATCCTCTAGGAATAGTTAACAGGAAATTCCTATGGGGAAATTCCTATGGCTAGCAGGAAATTCCTATGGCTAGACCCTAGGATACTAAAGAGGGAAGACTAGACCTCAACCAAAAGTGAGGCCAACAACTGTAAATAAGCTTAGAAATGTAAATAAATCTTTTTCTTTAAGTTGATTAAACTTAAGTCAATTGATTAGGCATTTCCTCAGGCTTCTCCTCACTTATTTTGTTTTTTTTTCTATTGATTTTTCTTTCCCTTTTTTTTCTTTCAAGATCTTTTTAATCCTTTCTTTTTCTTTTTTTTTTATGTGAGGATTGTCATATCTGGATAGCCTTTAATGATTTTGAACTTCACTATCCTCTTCAGAAAGTTAAGAAAACCCATCACATTTCTTCACTTAATAATGTGTAATAGTTTAAAAATGATTTTCATAGACTCTCCAATTTTTTTGGAAGTATACATATAAGATTTCTTAGCATTTCAAAATATAATTTCTCTACTCTGAATAATAAAAAGCAAATATCTAAATTTTCATACCAAACATCTTAACATTTTGAACTACCCCTTGCTACTAAAAAAATTTACTTATGATTATTATAACATTATAAAATCAAAATAATAGTCTTCTAAAGTTAACACCACATATCACAGGCTATGTTAAAATAATTTTAGAAAATATAGTTAATTGAGGAAAAATAAAGTTTAGTTTTAAAAAAGTTTTTTTTCCCTTCCACTAAACTTAATTTTTTTTAATTAATTAAAAATAGTATAGTTCGTAATAAGCATGAATAAAAAATAAAAATTTAAGATTTGTAAGCAGAAGAACATTGCAAATAAAATTAATAAAAGCAAATGTTGAGTAGTAGAAAATCTAATTCACAACATGTATATCATAAAAATGTTCAATGAAAAAAGACTACTCTAACACATAAACAAACTAAATTAATAAGAGCAAATGCAACAGTACAAATAAAAGTACATCAAGCAATCCACTTAAAGCATACATCAAAAGTTCAAAATGAGAAAGATCTAAAAAACAAAACTACTACAAAATTGTAAATAAAATCTAATCCTCCTCCTCCTCCTCATCAAAATCAAAGGGTATCTCTTCATCCAAGATTTGCGGCACTCATAAGGAGTAAATAGAGGGCATGTAGAAAACTTGACTGATTGATCTCCCTTCATGAATTTCACTAATGCCTCATCATATTCTACCTCATAATCACTCTTCCTCCAAACATAATCTACCATATGATGAAATTTCTCTTCCATATATTGCATACGACATTGCATCATAAACATACCATTCTGTTGCTTTAAGTATCTCTCACTCAACACTTCCCAAAAACCAGATGGAGGCTTAGTAGCAGTGGAAGTAGAAGATCTAGAAGTAGAAGGCCTAGAAGTAGTAGTAGAAGGTTCTTCAGGGGCTCTACCTCTAAGTCGTCCATAAACATCTACATTAGCCTTACCAATAGCCTTAAGTGGTTTTAACTGCTCCTCTCAAGGATCAAAATTTACTCCAAAATCTTTACAAATAGTAAAAATCATAGAGGGAAAGCCTAGACTTAAAGTAGTACCAGCTATGGCAGAAGAACTAATAGCCTCAAAGATAAAATAACCAACATCAATAGGTTTCATTTCTTGAATGCAGTAGTTTATTATGGATCTTTCTCCTGTTACTCCACTTAAATGATTTGAAGGAAGGAGGCAAGCTAAAATAAACTAATTTCAGGCCTTTGAGGTGGCATTGAGCATTGAAGAAGAAAAATTTACCTTATGATCATTTTGAATCTCCCAGGCTCCACATTCATCAATCAAATATGTAATGATCTGGTCCAATTCTGCTTTAGATAGTTTATACTCAGAATAGAAGCAATCAATAACAGGTGGCAGACCATATATTACGTTAATTCATCAGAAGGAAACTCAACTCCTCTTCCTTGAACAAAGATCTCATAATCAGATGCTTCAAGTAAATTGGCATAAAATTTTTGTACTACAACAATGATGACAACAATAGTGAAATAGCAAAAGCTCTCCTAGTGTCGAGCGACAATCACATTTCCTACAGCACCACCAGATCTGTTAAAACTTCATTAAGTAATAAACTTCCTTGACAATGAAAATTTATTGTAGCAAATTTGTGCTTTAAAATTTACAAATTTTGCATTGTCGTAAGTTTCTTTTCCCTTTCGCCACTTAATGTTAGGAGCCATCTAAAAAAAATTGAAGAAAATTTTCAACAAATTTTATAATTAAGATAAATAGCTTCCAACAAACATTTACAAGCAAACGAGGCTTAGATCTATGGATTTTTCACCCCTAATCAAAAATTTCTGCTAATTTTGAACTCCACTCAATGTATAAAAAAATCCATGATGAAATAATGTAGATTTAACCTTGAGAAGATGAAATCTGATGGTTTCGAGCCAAGAAAGTTGAAGATTGGAGCTCTAAGAACAACCCTAAGGTTGGTTTTAATAAAAAGGAGGAATTTAAAGAAGCTTAAACATAAAAAAATGGCATGGGTTTGGTTTAACTTGCAAAAATCTAGAGTTTTGGCCAGTTCAATTGAACCGGCGACTAGGCACCATGCTATGCTGAAGTCTGGAGCGTAGGTACCAGACCCAAAATTTTTCTTTCTTTCAATTTTATGTTTAACACAACATATCTAAGGCCTTTAAACCAAAATTTCACATTAAATTAATGTCAAACCTCATGTTTATGATCTTCCCAACATTTTCTAACTTTAAAATTTTCAATCATAATTTTTAATTCGAGATTAATTCCTCCATTCTAACAAATAATTTATACACAAATATAAATTCATTAACAATCTTCAAATAATTTGTACTATGGACTCAATAAGCACAATATAACACATAAGACACAAGCAAACCAACATACAATCCACTAATACAGAAGGTAGCACACAATAAAACTATTACTAAAGTAAAAAAATAAGAAAAATCAAACACACTTAATTCTTTCTAAACTTCAAGGGTTGTTGACTAAATTTTTGTCCTCCCTTTCACATGTTAAAGACTTACGAGCAAATACATGAAAGAAAGGGTTACGAGGGAAATCCATAACTATCTTCTCATCAATCCATTCATATTTACAATACATTGATGCCTGAGAATCTTGATAACATTTCATATGATTGAATTAAAGCTTCATATGCCACTCCAAATGCTCATATTAATGATACATCTCATGTAATTTTTTATGTAGTAATGAAAGCTCCTCTTCAATTCTTTACAATTTTCTAGTCATCCTTTTTAAACTCAATGCTAGGAACCCATTGAAATAGGTTTAAGCATCTTTATGCATAAGCTTATCTCCATTTCCAATTCCATTGTTGATACTCTTCATGGAAGCAAGTAAATGGAAGAAAGTTCTCAAACGTCCTCTAAATTCCTTCTCTTAGTCCAACTTTTCAAAGTTATGGTGATTGTAGATGAGGATAAGCCAATTCAAAAAGAAAGAAGTGGGAAAAACTGCTTGGGGTGGTTTTTTCCACGACCATCAACTATGATGCTTAGGCACCGGATTCACTGGGCTCTGACGCGTAGGTGCCATTCTTGGTGCCTAGGCACCAGCGCCTTAGTGAACACTATTTCACCCATCATCAAATCATTCAAGTTTCAATCATGTTTAAATCCTTAAATAGTGTTTTAAAATGCTACTTTAGCAATAGAAGGTCACGATACTACAACAATAACAAACATAAATCAAATCACACATATAGTGTATGGGTTGTCTCCCATTAAGCGCTTGGTTTAACGTCGTTAACCTGACATATCCAAATGTTTTACTCGGATTGACCAAGAATCAAAGTTTCTTTATAAAAGGGCTTGCTTTCAATAATATAAGGTTTCAACCTACGTCCGTTTACTTTAATTATACGTTCAATTTTCAGATCTTCAATATCCACAGCCACATAAAGATAAACTTTTATCACAATAAATGGCCCCATCCACCTGTATTTACGTTTACTGGGAAATAATTTTAGTCGAGTATTGTACAATAAAACCTCTTGTCCAGGCTCAAAATCCTTTCTTAGAATCTTCCTATCATGCCATTTTTCCATCTTCCCTTTATAAATTCTAACATTTTCATAAGATTCAATCCTACTTTCCTCGAGTGTAATAATCATTTTTCTTCAGAATCCCTTAAATTATAATTAAATTCTTTTTTAGCCTAGTAAGATTTATATTCTTACTCAATTGGTAAATGACAAGTTTTTTTCCAAATATGATCCTATATGGTGACATTCCTATATTAGTTTTATAAGCAGTCCTATAAGCCCATAATGTAGAATCAAGTCTATTAGACCAATTAGTTCTATAAGATTTATAGTTTTTTTCCAAATTTATTTAATTTCTCTATTTGATACTTCTGCTAATCCACTTGTTGGGGGTGATAAGTTGAAGCAATTAGATGTTTAATTCCTTCTTTTCTAAGTAATATGTCAATTCTAAAATTCTTAAAGTGACTTCCCCCAACAGTAATCATCACTTTTGGCATTCCAAATCTGGTAAAAATATTTTTGTTTAAAAAGTTTAAAACACTTAGAAAATCACAATAAGGCAAAGCTATGGCTTCAATCAATTTAAACACATAATCCACAGCTAATAAGATATAATTTTTTTTTGAAGATGGTGCAAATGGTCTCATAAAATCTAAACCCCAAACATCAAAAATTTCAACTTTCAAAGTAAATTTAGGGGCATTTAATCTCTTTTAGAAACATTGCCTACTCTTTGACATCGATCACAAGCATTCACATAAGTATTAACATCCTTAAATAATGTAGGCCAATAAAATCTAGAGTATAAAATTTTAAACGTAGTCTTACCCACTCCAGAGTGCCCCTCAAATTCAGATTTATGACATTTTTATATAATTTCTATGGTTTCATTAATTCGTACACATCTTTGAATAACTCAGTCTTAACATTTTTATATAAATAAGGGTCATCCCAAAAGTAAAATCTTGCATCGTAAATGAATTTCTTCTTTTGTTGGTTTGTTAGTTCGTATGGTAAAATATTACTAACTAAGTGGTTAACTATATCTGCATACCACGGTATATGCCACTCAGCAACAGCATAAAGTTATTCATCAAGAAAATTTTCATTTATGTCATCCTCAATGTTCTTTTTATTTTTTGGTTCGAGTCTGGAAAGATGATCAACAATTTGATTTTTAGCACAATCTCTATCCACTCTGTGAAAATCAAAATCTTGCAAAAGAAGGGCCCATCTAATTAATCTTGATTTTGCATCCTTCTTTGACATAAGATATTTAATAGTGAAATGATCAGTATGCACATTGCATTTAGCTCCAATTAAATATGTTCTAAATTTATCAAAAGCATATACTATTGTCAATAGCTCTTTTTCAGCTATTGTGTAATTATTTGAGCTTTTTTGAGAGTTTTGCTGACATAATATATGACTTTAAAAATCTTATCAAAGTTTTGTCCTAAAACAGCCCCAATAACGTAGTCACTTACATCACACATTAACTCAAATTATTTTTCCCAGTCAGGTGAATGAATGATCGTTGTAGTGATTATTTTTTCCTTTACTAATTTGAAGACATTTATGCATTCATCATTAAAATCAAAATTCATTTCTTTTTTTAAAAGATGGTATAGAGGCTTAGCAATTTTTAAAAAGTCTTTAATATATTTGTTATAAAATCCAACATGTCCTAGAAAATTTCTTACTCCATTTTTGATGTAGGAGGTTTTAATTCAGTAATATCATGGATTTTTGCTGGGTCAGCTTCCATGCCATTTTCAGAAATCTTCTATCCTAAAATAATTCCCCCTGTGACCATAAATTGACATTTTTCTTAATTTAGAACTAAATTTGTTTCTTCACAGTGTTTTAAAATCTTTGTTAAATGATATAGACATGAACAAAAGTGGTTCCAAAAATCGAGAAATCATCCATAAAAAAATTTTTTCCTTTCTCAATTAAGTCATAGAAAACAGACATCATCCACCTTTAGAAAGTTGCAAGAACATTACATAAACCAAAATGCATTCTTTTGAAAGTAAAATTCCCATAAGTACTTGTAAATGTCATCTTGTCTTGATCCTTTGGAAAAATAGGTAATTCATGATAGCCTGAATATCAATCCAAAAAGCAGAAATAGTGTTGCCCTTCTATAACCAGTTACTATTCTTGTTGGAATGATGTCGATTTTCATAATCAATAGATATTTTCAAATTCATTAACCATAAACCTTGCTACTAGAAATGATCACTTTCCTTTACCTTTCTTGGACCAAATATTACTAACTAAGCAAATAAAATTTCTAGGAAAGTGATCATTTCTAGTAGAGAGGTTTAATTTTCTATAATCAATACAAATTCGCCAACCACTTACTTGTCTTGTTGAAATTAATTCATTCCTTTCATTAAAGACTATTGTCACTCCTACTTTCTTAGGAACATAGTGAATAGGACTAACCCATGCACTATCAAAAATAGGATAAATAATTCTTGCATCTAACCACTTTAGAATTTCCTTCTTTACCATTTCTTTCATTATTGGAATTAATCTTCTTTGAGGATCTGCCATAGGTTTATGGTTATCTTCCATTAAAATTTTGTGCACATATATTAAAGGACTGATTTCCTTACCATTTCTTGCATCTAACCTCATTTTTGGTTGAGGTCTAGAAAACTTCTTTAGTACAATTTATCTTCCTGATCTTTCATTAAATCTGAGGATATTATAGCAGGTGAAGTTGATGAACTTCCTAATAATGTGTACTTCAAATGTGTAGGAAGCACTTTTATTTCAAGTTCAGGAGAGTTTTCAATTGAGAAATTAGAGAGTTACTTTTTTAGTAGTATCCAAAATCTCAAAATTTTCCTGAACATAATTAGTATTCTCACAATTTGTCTCTAATGATTTTTCTTCAAAATCACTTTTAGTTTCACTTCCTAATTATATCAGATCTGGTATAACCTCATCTTTTTGCTCATATATGACTTCAAATCTTTCTTGGTAATATTTAGCAATCATATAATCAATAATATCCATCCTATAACATTTACCATATTTTTCTTTAACAGGATACTTCATTGACTTCAGAACATTAAATAATACTTCCTGTTCATTAACTCTCATGGTTAATTATTTTATCTATACATCAATCATGGCGCGTCTGGTTGCAAGGAAAGGTCTCCCCAAAATAATAGGAATTTATTTATCTTATTCCATGTCTAGCACAAGGAAATCCACAGGAAAGATAAATTTGTCCACCTTAACAAGTACATCTTCTAAAACCTTTTTAAGTTAAGTGATAGATCGATCAGCTAACTAAAGGATTACAGTAGTGGGAGAAATCTCTCCTAAGTCTAACCTTATCAATATAAATAAAGGCATAAGAAAAATGTTAGCCCCGAAATTACATAAGTCTTTTTGGTAAATGTTTTCTCCAATTGCATAAGGTTTAGTAAAACTACCGGAATCTTTAAGCATTTTAAGAAGCTTCTTTTGAATTATTTCACTACATTCTTCATTAAGTGCAAAAGCTTCATAAGCTTCAAATTTTCTCTTTTTATTAAAATATCTTTCATAAATTTGGCATAACTCGGCCTTTGTTCCAAAGCTTTTGCAAAAGTAATGTTGATCGTAAGCTTTTTAAATATCTCAAAAAACTTGGAAAATTATTGATCAAGCTTTTGTTGTCTAGTCTTTTAGGAAAAGGAGGTGGTGCTCTTTCTGAATCAATTTAGTTGGAGAGACAGGTTGTTCTTTATCCTTAGAAATAGCTTCTTTAGGCTTTTCGGTTTCTTTAGTTTCTCTCTCAACTTCAATCTTTTTTTGAGTTCCAACATTTAATTCCATTCCAATCCTAAGTTGAACAGATTTTACTTGTTCTTATTCTTTACTTTTGTCTTTTGAATTTATCTCAACATTACTAGGTAGTGTTCTCTGGGGGTCTATTGCTAAGTGCATTAGCAATTTATCCTAGTTAATTCTCAATATTTCTTATAGCAACACCTTGACTTTGCAATTGACTACCCATTTTTAAAAATACTTCTTCTATAGACAGCTTTCCTTAAATTGTTGGTTATCGAAGCTAGAATGATAAGAAGTTTGATAGTTAGAATAGTTGTTCTAATTACCTTTTGGGTTTGCTTAATTACTCCTCCATTGTTGGTTTCCATCACCATAATTATTATTCCAGTTAAAGTTGAGGTGGTTTTTCCAACATGGGTTATAAAAGTTTGAATATAGGCTATTGGGTTTATTAGTAACTGCATGTAAAGTTTCTAATGATTGAGAATCATTAAACTATCCTAATAAATTTTCCTCACTCACTTGAGGTGTATGACAAAAGTTCATTGCAAAACTATCTAACTTCCTAGATATTGCAGTAACTTGAGTTGCCAAGATGGATATAGCTTCATTATCATGAATACTAGCTACTCTCTTATGATTTATCCTTTCTGAGGGCCATTGAAAATTATTAGTATCCATTTCTTCAATTAAGGCATATGTTTCATCAATTGGTTTTTACATTAAAGATCCTTCAACAACAGTATCAATTATAGATCTAAGGGATCCTATTAACCCATTATAAAATGTTTGAATAATTAACCAGTCATATAAAGCATGATGTGGACACTTTCTATGGAGTTCCTTAAATCGTTCCCAAGCTTCATAAATTGACTCCCCTTCATACTGAGTAAAATATGTAATATCATTTCTAAACTTTGCAGTTTTTGAGAGGCGAAAGTATTTTGCCAGGAATTTTTGTGCCAAATCCCCCAAAGTTCTAATAGATTCAGGTGCTAATGAATTTAACCACATATTAGTTTTATCCCTTAAGGAAAAAAGAAAAAGTATAAGTCTAATAGCGTCATTTGATACACCATCATAATTGAATGTAGTACATAGTTCTAGAAAACTTGCAAGATGTAAATTTAGATCCTCATATGGTGTTTCTCCAAATTGATTATTTTGTACCATTTGTATTATTGCAAGTTTAAGGTCAAATGAGTTAGCCGCTACAGCAGGAGTTTGAATACTTAAATGAATTTCATCTATTGTAGGGTTTGCATAATCCATTAAAGGTCTTTATAAATTTTGATGTTCATTTCAGTAGTTAAAAATATCAATGTTACTTTATGATGTGTTTGCCATTTCTTAAGAATTTTGAAGTTGTTTTACTTTTGAATTCTTCTTATAGTTCATTCTAATTCAGAAGCGTATGGTACTAAACTTTTAAATCCCGAACTTTACATGCAAAAAGAGTAAAATTCAAAAAATACTAAACTTTTAAATCCCAAACTTTACATGCAAAAAGAGTAAAATTCAAAAAATAAAATAATTAAAATATCTACATAAAATACTTACATTACCAAAACTAGTGCCTAGGTGCCAAAATATAGATAATATGGCACCTAGGAGCCACTTTTCGATGCCTAGATGCGAGTCAAGGCCCACGTTGCAAAAATTGACCATTTTGGCTCTGTTTCAAGTCCCGAGGATGACGTTTTTGTAGGTTTCTTATCATGGACATTGATAGTGATGCAAAAGGACCTTTTTGTGCTTGAGTAGAAGTTTCTTAGACTTCTATTAGGGGCATAAGAGTCATTTTGGCGGTTAAAAGGGCTGGTTTAACTTAGCCACCCTTTTTATTTTGAAGGAAGATGATATTTGACTGATTGGAGAGAAGGGAATAAAAAATTTCTACAAGGGAGTAACTTTGGAGAGGGTTTTCTTTCTCTTTATTTGTGATTTAGGGCTTTTTCTCTTCCATTTCTTCTTCCCCATTGCTTCTCCTTCCTTGGGGGCTTGGGTTTTTGAGAGTTTCTTTAAGAGGTGGGCTAGAGTTTGGATTTTTTTCCACCTCTTCTTCTTGCGAGCTGCTCTTCTTCCCCTCCAGCAAAGATTGCGAGGATTACAGCTAGGAGAGTTTTATCCTAGCTTTGGGAAGGGAGCTTTGGTGAACTCCGACGAACTCTTCATCGAGGAGAGCTTCCTCCACACATGGACAAGGACTTGCAGATCTCTCTCCTACCATTTAGGAGAGCTTCTTCCCAAACTCCAGTGGGCTTTGTGCAAACATCGCAGTGGTAAAAAGCCTTTCCCTTTACATTTAATTTCCATATCTAGACCTAAGTTATATTTGCGGTAGGCGTGTGGGTTCAATCACCCATACGGGGTATATGTGATGGTGTTAGTGCGAGCTTGGCTCATCCTAGCTTCTTATGGGAGGGTGTTAGTGTGAGCTTAGCTTATCCTTGCATGTGCATATTTTTTGTATTTAAACTTGCATCATACACCTTGCACCACTTATTTCACGGTTTCTTGTCTCGCATTAATTGGTACCACCCATGCCCTTTGTCGGCTGCCTCGGCCCATGTGGCATGACACCTTCGTTCGGCCAGCCACCACGATCCAACTAACCAACCATTCGTACCACTTGCTTGTGCATGCATTCCTTTCCCTAACACCACACATTCACGCTTTGCCCTTTATACTTGCATCATTTATGCTTCGATCAGTCATTACAGACCGATCGGCACCACTGGTGCTATGATTGATCATCCCGACCAGGTTGGCACAAAAATTTGGTCCGACTGGATACGCCGACCCTGTCAACAAACCACTTACACCACCACATGTTGTGCATGTGTATGCTTGCATTTGCATGTTTCATCTAGCCTTTCATGTATTGCCTGCATAAGCTTGATCATTTGTTTGAGTGTCACTTATACGGGTCACTGCCACCCCGACAGACCTCTTTGGGCCGCTGTCGACCCAGCACAACCTCTTTATGCCATTGCTTCCACAACGTGCCCACCCTACGGGTCACTGCTCAAATCACACACCCATTCTTCGAGCCAATGCAACTACGACATGCCCACATTCAGGTCGCTGCCGCTCTGGAATACCCTTTTAGTCGGGCCCCTACCTACACTGCAGGACCATCTCTTCCTGAGTCAGTACCCCACAGTATACTCATCACTTGTATGATCATATTGATTGTATTTGCATTTGCATGTTCACATGGATAGTGAGTCAGACTCGTTAGGTGAGTAACTCTCGTGTTGATCATGATTCCTTAACGAGCATTGCTTGTAGAGTTGATCCCGATGAGCAATGTGAGTTAAGTCATCAGGATTGACACAAGTATGAATGTGCTAAGGATATAAGGGATCTAACTTGTGTCACCCTTGCATGTTGCGGGCTCGCATTTAATGGCCCTTCCTCTAAAATGTAAAATTTATATACTTTCCTCTTTATTACATTCACCACATTTAAAATATATGCACGTAGCAAGTTAGGCCATATATGAGGCCAACTCTTTTAAAATTCATCCCGGGTGACACTTATTAGATCCTTTGGACTCTTAGGATGTGGTCGGCAAGGCGACCCCGTCAAAGTCATACTATACCCAGACTTACCCCGCACTTTGATGTTGTACAAGGCTAGGGTTTAGGATTTTAGGTAGTATTTTTTGTCCCCTCTAGCTATTAATATGTGTTGTGTTGTCTTGTGCTAGTCAGTCACCTTATTGCTTTTCAATGTGCTTGCATACTTATTGTGTGTGATTGCATACTAGGGAAATCTTCTACAGGTATTGTGCTTGTACTTACACATTCACACAGGTGCTATTTTGGGGGAGCAAGTAATGTTTTCTAAGCCTCCTTGCAATTGCTAATAGCTCCCTCGATTATAGGCACGACTTGTTAATTTGTGTTGCATGGTGTACCCCGCTAACATTTATTTTATGTAGGTCAAGTCTTTATTTTTTCTTTTTGATGTATTTGATAGATTCCTATGAGATTTTGTATCGGAAATAAGGTACAAGCATGGGTTTTGAGGTGGATGACGCACCAAAATACAAGAGAGGGACCAGAAGAAGTAGCTTGTGTCCCGTACCTTAAGTTCAAATTATACATTCTTGTATAGACTTAGGACTGGGCATATATATACGGAGTCCAGCCACTTTTATAGCTTTTCCTAGATTATTTTGTCTGTCCAACGACATTTGGCCTTATTTATATACTTCTTTTTTAGTGTTTCCTTTTTCTTTTCTCCACGTGTGCCTTGCATGTTTGGAGCTTTCTATATTGTTTCTTTCTATGTATCTGGACCTCACAAAAAATACAATGTAGGCTCACTAAGGATCCTGAAATGCTAATTCTTCCTACTTTAAAAATTGTAAAAAAAAAATATTAAGATAATAAAAAATTTTAGGAATAAAACTTTCAAGATTTTTCAAATCAGTCATTACTTTTTACATGGCATTTGGGCCAGTTTTAAAAATGGTTTGCATGCATGGCTATAAACCAATCATATTAAATAAGGCCTCCATGCTTAAAAATGTGGTAGATAATTACATCATTCTGGAATATCCCAAGGAGAATCCCCCATGCTTCTCCAATCCGACTGACCCAGCATAGCTTCGCTTAGGTGGTTGTCTAGCATGCTTAGGGTGTTAGGAGGTGCCTCAATCCAGATGGGTGTAAATCCTCTTGTTGGAGAGATTCTTGCTTTGTACCTGAACCTCCCTTTCTTGTTCCTTCCTGTGGCATCCTCGCCATTGCAGGGTGTAAGACTCAACTCTTAGAGCTCCAAGTGATAGTCATAGGATAGTGTCTAGTTCTTATGACCTTAGTGTTACCGAGATTCCCATGGATGACACAATTCACGGATTACTTACCGGAGATCTCAAGCATTTTGGGTCGATTATCTTCATGACCAGGTAGTCTTGGGGTCTTAGTGGTTGGGAATGACAAGTCTGTGGTACCACAACCTAGCTACCTCTACTTTCTAGGGATTACTCTTCCCCTCCTTAGACTGCCCATATTGAGCTCCGTCTCTTCTTTTTCCTTAATTGACATCATCCCGACGGCTAGAATACTGATGAGCTATCGCCATTTTGGAACACGACAATTTTTCTGCTGCCCTTATGGCCCGAACATGTTTAACATATTAGGATTCCCCATTGGGATGATACAATTATTTCGTAGGCTCCGTATGCTAATAAGTTCGTTATCCATGCGGGGACCACGAGAGACTCACTCTTCGCCCCGTTGTCTAGCAAGAGCTTAGAAGCATCCGGTCATTCCCCCTGCAGGATAACCTCTCTTAATAGCCTTGTGCTAGTTGTCACTCTCAGGTAAGCAAAACCCCCTTGGATCAAGAGTGTTCTTGGGCAAACCCCAAGATGAAATTAACTAAGTGGGATACATCCCCTTAGGAGCATTCATGACAACAGAACAGGCACCTACACATGACTCTATTTTTTACGTAGGTTTTCTTTCATTGATATCAGTTTAAGGTGTTTTCACCCGATCTCGTTTGGGTGGACACTCTTAACTTATCTTTGTGAGGTTTACCACATGTAGGCTGATGAGGGCGGATTTAGAGTGTTATTTTTATAAATATTTTTTAATATTACAAAATACATAAAACATATATAATAGTAAATATGCAAGTTAATCCCAACAAAAGTAACTTTAGTGAAAATAGTTTTATCTTTTTTTAAAATATTTAAACTGTCAAATCTCCAAAAAATAACAAAATTATATGTATCGCTCAAATAATAAAGGGCTCTAATAAAGTCCTAGATATCAATTCTACATGGAATTTGGAAATGCTTATAAGTAAATTCTTATGATTATAATGTAAACTACATTTTAAACTATAAAATTAAAGTACAAAATATGAATCTATAGTAAATGAGTGAATGTTAATGATCCCGATTTTGATATGTAAGGATTTATGAAGTTGACACCACTACAGCGCCAAAAACTTGATCCTTATATGAAAAGTAAGTTGTGTAAAATATATATAATTATAGGCAATTAATAATGGGATTCTATGCAAGTATATGTATCGTTTACAAGTAATAATAGACTTTCTATTTAAGCCCCAAATATCGATCCCACGGGGAAGGTGCAAGTTAGCAATGATAAAATTTTAACAGGAAATTTATAGAAAATCAAACAAAATCACTATCACTAATTTTGAATGTTGAGATATTAACCAAACTAAATTACTTAACTATTAAAAATATGGAAATGCAAATTTTGAATCATTACTACTAATCTACTAACTATGTTTACGTAATGAAGATTTCTTATATGAAAAAGCATCATTATGAAAAAGCATCATTCGATTTCTTATATGAAAAAGCATCATTCCCACTACAATGAAATTCTGGTGCAATGAGATGAGATAAATATTTATAATATGTACTGTGCCAAATAGGAGAAATTTTAATTTTCTACCCTGATACAGTGCATAGAAAATCATTGGTTAATCTTAGGTTTAGTCCCTAAATATGTGGCTAGGCTAGGAGGAT
>NW_018235615.1:96430-100229 GCF_001263595.1 Phalaenopsis equestris
TCAGAGTAGGGAGAAAGATAGAGTGAACTACTCAGACTTCATGAGAAAGATATGACAAAACACAAATTTCATATATAAAAGAAAGTTCATACACCACTAAATAAATAAACAAACTTATCTGGAACTCTTTCTCAAAGCAAATCCTTTGTAGCATTTCCTTAGAAATGCAGGAAAAAGAACTCTCTCACTTTTCTCCTTCTCCAACACTCTTACAGAAAGTTTCACACTAAATCTCACCACAAAAACTCTAAACTATGAAAAAAAAATTACTAATTGACTCTAATATGGTGGTGGGTTGAAGATAGATTATGAAAATGTGGCGTGGTGAAATGTTGTGGACCAAAAAATGAGTGTAGAGGAGCCCGTTTTCTGATTAAATTTGGCCCCAAATAAAGCCCAAGGTCGGTTCTCCAAGAGGTGCCTCCAAAAACTCTTTAAAAGTCATCCAAATATATCGAACCTTCTAGAAACGAGGTCTGAACCGCCTTTGCCACTGTCAGCACTGGTTGCCGTCGGTGCTAGTCTGGTGTCGTCGGCGCTGAGTAAAATCATCCTGCTTTTGGTTGGTCTGTGTCGTCGACGCTGACCTTGGCGCTGCCAGCTCTGAGTATTTCCTCAAAAACTTCATTGTGACTCCAAATTTCATCCTTTTTGCTTCCTTTTTTACTTTAAGCCCTAAAAATCAACAACCTGCAAGAAAACATCAAAATGCATTCCATTAAAGTGCAATATCACCAAAAATAAGTATAAAATATGGGTCTAAAAATGCATATATTTTTGGTGTATCAAAATCCTCCAAACTTACATGTTAATTGTCCTCAAGTAACTTCTCTACTACATAAAAATATGACTTAGGGTAAAGAATTTAACTTTTAGACTTCCATATTTTAGTTCTCTAAACATAATAGTTTAACTTAAGAAAAATTCAAAATAATTCCAGTTAATACTAAAGGTGTAAAAATATTCAGTAATTAAGTCTAAGGTTTTTTATTCTCTATTTCTTTCAAGAAAAATTACAATTTGTTACTTTAAAATCATTTAGGAAATTCATATGAAAAAGAACTTCATAAAACTTTATTAATAATTAAGTTAATATTCAAATCAAATGTTTAGAAAATGTATCCAAGTCTTTTTTCTTAAGTTGATTCAAGTGAAGCCAATTAAAAATTAGGCATCTCCTCAAGCTTCTCCCCACATCTTTCTTTTTTTCTTTTCTTTTTCTTTTCTTTTTTTTTCTTTCTTTTTTTTGTGAGGATAACTATATCTGGATAGCCTTTAATGATTTTGAATTTCACTATCCTCTTCATAAAGTTAAAAATTTTTTACATTTCTTCACTTAACAAATTTATATTAACTTGAAGATTTTATAAAGTTTAATTCTTTTCTTTTTACATGAATCTTTTAAGATTTTTTTAATATTTCAAAAATATAAATTTTCCTTACTAAAAATAGAAAAACATAGTCTTATTCTCTTTTACAAAATATCTTAGCCCCTAGAATTAACCTTTATTATTAAAATTTTTTACTTAAATTCACTATATATTTAGAAACATAAATATAGTTATCTAGAGTTAACCCTGAATAGCAAAGGTCATGTTAGCTTTAAAATTTTGAAAATTTAGTTAAGTGAGGTCAAATAAAATTAAGTTCTTTCTCTTTTTCTAAAAATGATTTTTCTTCTTCCCCCCAAACTTAAATTTTTAAAAGAAATTTTTTTTACATGAAGAACTTTTAAAATGAAGGGTGAAAGAAAGCATTAAATACATAAAAAAAAAATTCATACCTGTTGAAGATTCTGATTTTTTAACATAAATTTTGAAATACTGCAGATGCTAATATAAAAACTACAAGGCTAAAAACATTAAATTGCACATAATACATATAAAGATTGTTGAGAAAGAGCTAATCATAATACATAACAAAGTGCTGAAAATAACAACATAACTAAATTAAATTCTAAAAATAAAAACAGTTTTTCACATTATAGTTTCCCATAACATAACAACAGAGTCTCAACAACAACATAACACAAACAATACAATCACACAGTACAAACACATACAAACAAATAAACAAAAAGATCACCAGTCATCATCGACATCTAACTTCTGCTGTTGTTATGGAGTATAAGTAGGGTGAATAGGGAACTAAACTGTATGGTCACCCTTCAGGTATCTCACTAAAGCATCATCATAAGCAACATCATACTCAAATTTCTGGCGAATCAGATCATCAGTGTGAGCTTTTCTGGCCTCCATATTCTGCATCCTATGATCCATCTTCAAAATAAATCTCTATTGAATTATCATCCGGTCCAACAACTCCCTATTGTTAGGGTCACTTGAAGTAGGCTCACTAAAAGTAGAGGTTCTATAAGTAGAAGGAATATCCCTGGACTGTCTTCCATATCTCCAATTAACATGGGACTCAAAAGTCTTGAAGTTGGCAGGCCCAATCGGTCTCTGAGGCTCAATCCTCTCCTCATCAGGTCTGAAATCAACTCATGCATGTTCATAAAGTGTGTAAATGAGAGCAGGGTGTGCCAATCCAGTGGTCTCTCCCAGAGCAATAGGTTGAATGTTCATATAAATGATAGAGCCTACATTTATATCCATCACTTGTTGAATACAGAAGTTTAGGATGGCTCTATCCTTGGTCACTTCATTATGATGGATTGTTGGAATCATCCTCCCAGAAATAAAATAATGTCAGGCCTTAGACACTACATTTAACTTAAAAAGGGAAAAGTTAACTTTAACTCCATTCTTTATTTTTTAAGACCCTTTCTCACTAGTTAGAAAAGAAATAACTTCATCTAAGGATTAATCTGTAGCAGAAAAGGAATGATATTGGCATTTATAAATATCTTCTAATTGATAAAACTCATTGATTTTTCTTGGAGTAAAATCTACCATTTTTCCTTGAACAAAAACAAAATCATCAGAAGCCTCACGAAGGTTGGCATAAAATTTCATCACAATCATTTCATCACAATTGACCATCACAATCCCAACTATCGCATTGACAGTAAAATAGCAGAAGTTTTCTCACTGCCGAGCGATAATCAATCGTTCATTAATTGTTCAACTTCTCCTCCCAGATTTTTAAAAGCTCGGTCCTGAATCACTTTTTTAATTTCCTGAAGACTATGAAATTGAGCATTGGCTTTAAAGCTAATAAATCTTTGCTCGTCATATTCTACTTTCCTTTTGCTCGATCTAGGTGCCATAGAAAATCTAGAAAATTTTGAAAAAAAAAAATCTGAATAAATCACAAAATTTCAAAAATCAAAATGTAAATCACTTTAAAATTAAGTCCATTAAGTAAGAGTTCTTCACCAAAGCATTTTCTCAAAATCTCTCAAAAAAATTTCAAAATTTTGGATCTAGTCAATGTGAGAAAAAACTTTGGTGAAAATAAAAAATTTTACTTTAAAGTGTAGCTCTTACCTAGAGAAGATGAAATCTGAAGTTCCTTTGCCTCTAAATCGCCTCAAATACGCCCAAAATCAAATCATAGGTGCAAAATCGAAGGTTGAAGGTGACTTAAGGGGTAAAAATGGAGGTTTACGGTGAAAATCACAAATTAAAGGGATAATTCGTCGCTCTCGGGTCGAAGGAGCCGTCGGTGCCAATGTCAGCGCTGTCGGCACTGAAGGACCGAAATTCACTATTTTTATTTTCAAATTTTCAATTTCCTTTCAATTTTCTCCAAAGTTTTTAGTATTTTTAAACACAAATTTTTATCTAAATTCATAAATACACATTTCACAAACAATCATTTTCACAAACAACAACAA
>NW_018235615.1:100583-101120 GCF_001263595.1 Phalaenopsis equestris
TTCAGTGCTTTCACCTCCTCTAATATCTCCCATAGATTGGTAATGAACATATAGGTTGTAGAAGGATCAGTACGAGAATTGATCTATCGAATTTTCTTCGATCCACCCCTTTTCTTTAAACATCCGAACTAATTCTGCTTCAAAAATTCCAGTGTGATTAAAATTATCTTTCATTCTCCAATCTAAGTGATCAAAAAGGTACTTGAGATCTCCCACTGCATTCATAATACTTTGAAGTTCTCTTTCAATTTTCTTCAATTTCTTCTCTAAAGTAAGCGAACTTCCAACTGTTGGTGGCATTAATGGAGTTGAAGCATGTGAAGAATGATCTATAGTAGAATTTAGTACTTCATTTCAATTACCAGCATACTGATCATCAACATGAATCATGGGCTCCCAAAGTAGTAAAACTTTTTCCTAATTTTCATATGACACTTAGGATTGATTGAAAATCAGAAAAATTGTAGAAGGATGACCAAGTCCATAAATTGGCCCATTCAAAACGATTCTCCTCACAAATTTAAATATAATTGAATC
>NW_018235616.1:0-810 GCF_001263595.1 Phalaenopsis equestris
AGGACATTGCAACGTGGACATTCTACAAATGCTCCAGCAGAATGTCCTTGTTCATGTGTTACGGAATGACAAGTGGAACAAATCAAACTGGCATTAGAGTGGACCCATACTGGTGATGGTTCCGGACGCCGTACCGATTGTACTTCATCTTCTGTCAACGACAAACTGTCAGAAGATTCCTTCATGTTGACATTATACATGTATTCTTCTGGGATTGCAAATAGCTTTTCTTTTTCTTTCTTTGCTTTGGCCAGAGCTCTTTGTTTTTTTGGGTCAGCATTTCTTCGCTGAGTCCTCCGCAACGAAGCGAAAGGTATTTTCTGCTCATCGGCAATTATCAAATGTTCTGCTATAGTAGCCACCATGGAGGGCAGACGGCGGCTTGGCCCTTCCATTGGATCTTGTTCTTCGACGACTTCTTTCCCTTTTGAGGAAGGGAGAATCCTAGTGCTGAATTTAAGTAATGAGAGCGATCCCTCTTCTTCTCGTTCTTCAATGGCATCCATTAGTGGATTTTCATATTCTATATTAACATCATCAAATCTCATATCAAAGTCGATTATCCCGCCTTGTGATACATCTTCTTTGTTGAAAGAAAAGTTTAAACCAACTTTGAAAGCAAAGATTAGTCGTGATCCTGACATCTCCTCCTTAAATTAACAGGGAGACATCAGTGAGTTTGAATTGTTTATGAACCAGAACAAAACATAGTTCAATTAACATATATTTTATATTGTTAGTATATATGTAGAAAAGAACGGATGTAATATACGACACTAAGAATTTTCATTAAATTTTTTAATGATTAAA
>NW_018235617.1:0-4892 GCF_001263595.1 Phalaenopsis equestris
TTCTACAGTTTTCCTTGCATAAATCCCACCATCTATGATTTGTTGAAGAAGAGAAAAAAAATAATTAATGAGCTTCCTTAATGAGTCTAATAACATGATGTAATTAATAAATAAACATGCTACAACTCCCCTTGGAATCTCTCTCGGACGTTAGTCATATAGGGAAAGGATCGCAAGCCTCAAGCTTTCCCTAGTTTTCCTTCTCCTCGCATGGTTCACGGGTAGAGAGAGAGGAGAGAGAGAGAGAGAGAGAGAGAGAGAGTCATTATTGTAAACGTCGGTGATCGACTGTGTAATTCCTCAAGCTAATAAAATACTCTGCAACTCCGTGGACGTAGGCAATTTACAGAGCCACGTAAATATGTGTGTTTCCGTTGTTATTTTCTATTTTGCTAATTTTCTCGATCTGATTTTTCGCTTTATTACCATTATTTTTCACAACAATTTTGTGACACTTTTTTGTCTTGATTAGTTGCGACGACATAACTACAACATAAACCATCGTTTATAAATAATATTTTATTTTTCGACTGTTTTTAATTATGACCAAGAGAATAATCCATAGGATATAAACTAATATTAACCAACATTTATAGTTCGTCAGTTATTTTCGAACCAACTATCATGCAGATTTTTAACTGACGCATATTATTATTATGTGATGGAAAGGACCGTTGATAATAGTTTTAATAACCGACACAATAAAAGTCACTGATAGGCCGTCACAACTAATCAGATATCCCGTTTGAAATCACCTCCCTCTTAGTTTTGCCTTAATCTCTCATCCCGGCCCTTGTCCGAAACCATCACATGCCCCTCTCTGTTTAGTTCAAAGCCATCACCCTCGTCCACAAAACCCTCACGATATAGTAAGAATAGAAGCTAGCTGGGAACGCAATGGCAGAATCGCGACTTACAGTGACCGAAAACACCCATTTTTCTTCTCCTTCCACTTCTTTGCTACTCAAAACGACCGAGGACTATAACTTGTTATCTTCATTTTAGTATTTATTTTCATTTGCTTTGAATAATGCATTTAGGGTCAAGGGTTTAGCAACCATAAGGTTTGCCAAATATTTTTTTTATTTCAATTGGATTACATCTAAGGCTGTGAATTTAGCTCAAACATTGTTAATTGCTCGAAGATTGATTCAAATTTTAGTTCAGAAAGAGATCAGATCGAAATAAACGAGCCGGGCTGCGAGCAAAAATTTTGGATCAATTTTTTTTCAAGTCTACCCCAACTCGGCTTGAAATCAGATTATTAACAACATATGACGACAAATTTAGCGAATTTAGCTATAAGATCGTTAATCACTCAAAAATTAATTCAAATTTTGGCTCAGTTCGAGATTAGATTGAAATAAACGAACTGAGCTACGAGCCATAATTTTGGATTGAATTTTTTTTAAGTCGACCATAGCTCGGCTTGAAATCGGCCCGTTAACAACCCTAATTACATTAGGGATTGACTTTAAGCACATATGTTTTTGCTTTATTTATAGAAGCTCTTACTGGACATTTACAAGAGGATGCACCTTGGTGTATGTTTTTTGTTGATGATATCCTTCTTGTGGATATAGTTAGAGAAAGAGTTTAGGAAAAAAATAAATTATGGGGGTTGATATTAGAATCGAAAATCCTTCGTTTGAGTAGATGTAAAGCGATATACTTGAAATGTAACTTTAGTAGTGGTAACTCTAGTGATAAAATCATTTAAAATGTGTGAATGTTCTAAGTATCTTGGGTCTCTAGTTAAAATGATGGTGATATAGATATGTATGTGGCTAATTAATAGATTTCAAGTTGGTTGGTTGGAACCTATATCATCTCAGTTTGAACTCTGATCGTTTAACATTTTAGTATGTTAGTTTCCTTGTATATTATTAAATAATCGAATATTGACTCATAATTAATAAAGATGTTTCCCTATAATAGTGTATGTCACTGTAGCCGCGTCAACTCCCTTACAAATATTTTTTTTTCATATTTTGTATTCAAATGAAAATCAATCACGAACTCCATTTTGATCACTAACTTTACACTTGTAGATAAAATATGAATGCAATATACTTGTGAATGAATTTGTATAGCTAATATTTGTAGATTGTCGATCTCCGACAATCTTGACAGCCTATTGACTGTCAGCTTTTTGATTTTGAATTTAACTACTTACAACCTTGGTATTTTTAATGTGATATGAGAATTTTGGGTGATTTAAATGCAGAAAGTAAAGTTTAGATATAAGATGTATAAAATAGTAAGATTTGGGTAGTCCGTATGCAAATGCCGGAATAAAATAATAGTTGCTAATTTATCAACGCGTAGCGTATATCGCCATTCTCAGCTTGCTCCTCAACTGTTTGCGAAATTGCCTCAATTAGACAGACTGCGTAACAAAGATACATGAAGGCTCTGGGGTGGTGGCTGATGCTGGTCGGCACTCTCCGGCTCGCCTCTGTCTGGTTCGGTTTCTTCGACATCTGGGCTCTGCGCCTCGCCGTCTTCTCCAAAACCCAAAGTTCGTCCCGTTCTCTTCATCCTCTCTTCCTTCTCTTTCTTAAATGAACTTCTTCCGCACTCATCTAAGATTTCCTTAAAAAAAACATGTCTTTTATCTCTCTGCAGTCACACCTATTTCGAAACCCTAAACCCTAGAAATAAATACATCACATCAAAACCATCACTGTTTTGACTTTTACAAAATGGAATAAACCTTTTCATGCATATCTAAATGTGAATATTTCATGATCTATAAGAAGATTTATGGGGTAAGCATTACTCACAGCCTCTCCCTGTTGATCCACTTGCAGTTTGCCCATTGTTTTACAGACATGTTGGAATCATTCCTCTTGTTTGAAATGAAAGTTTCATTGGAGGTGCAGATATCTATTGTCCAGTATGGATGATTTTTGAATATCATCATCATCATCATTTGCCTTATCCAAATTATTTTGGGTCTACTTTATAAATCTTAATTCTTTGTTTGTTGACATTGAGCATCGCATTTGGTGTTAAATCTATTTTGTATAAATCCTTTTTGGGGCATTTTGCATACATACCGCACAGTTCTTATGTATTTACATATCTAACAGCAAAACATTCATATTTACATGGATGTCACTCAAGTCCTTAACATCACATAAAAAATATAACAATCACTATCTTTTTAAAATGAAATACACATTTTCATGCATGGGTTTATGAAACCTAGGTGTTTAATGTAAATATATAAAAAAAAAAAGGGTGTTAGATATGTAAATACATTGTAATTGTGTGGTATGTGTGTAAATTTCCCATCTTTTTTATAACTTATATACATTTTATTGATGAATATTCTATCTTTTGCATACACTCCCATGTCAACTTAGTAAAATTTGCCTATATAATGCTCTGCTATCAAACCAATGTTATTATTACTCTACTATTCATAATTTTGTGCTTTCATTTAATCCAAATACAAGTTTTGGAAACATAGATGAGTACTTTTGATGTAGTTTTCAACGTTGAAAATATTGACAAATTAATGGAAGATTTACATACTTGCCCCAGAGTTCTTATATTTTACATATCTAACATTTAAACTTTGATTTTTACATTAATATCATTTTACCTATGCATCAAAAGGTGTGCTCTACTTTTAAAATGTTAATTCTGGTGGCATTTTTTACGCAATAAGAAATATGTGAGGTTTGAAAAAAGGAAAATCGAAGTTTAGGTGTTAGATATGCAAATTCATAAGAATTGTCTGGTATGTATGTAAATGCCCCTAAATTATATATTTTGCTCGTCATATTTGCTATTAATTTTCTGATAGGTTTACATATATGCCATTCAACTCTTATGTATTTCATATCTAACCCCTAAACTATACATATAAATATACACCACACTTCCTAGGCTTAAAAAGGTGCATTTAATTTTTTAAAAGTTAAATTAGTGATATTTTTTATTTGATGTGAAAGAGTTGCATGGTATAAATGTAAAAAAATAAAGTTCGGGTGTTAGATATATAATTGTTGAAATGCTCCTAATTTTTTTTTGGGAACATTTTCTTTATTTTTTTTTTTTCTTACAACTAATAACTTGATTCTATGAATGGTGTTACTTGTAGTGACTGATGTTCATGGGAGGACTTTTGGTGTTTGGACGCTGTTAACATGTACTCTGTGTTTCCTTTGTGCGTTCAACCTCGACAACAAGCCTATTTATGTCGCAACATTTTTGTCATTCATCTATGCTTTTGGTCATTTCCTAACTGAATATTTGATATACCATACAATGGCTCTGAGCAACTTAACAACTGTGGGCATCTTTGCAGGTAAGATTGATAATTGGTTCCGTTTCTTTGTGGCATTTACATAAATACCACCCAATTCATATATATTTATATATGTATATAACATCTAAACTTTACTTTTCTATGTTTATAATATCAGGTGCTTTCATGTAATATCAAAAATACGACCATTTTAACTTTTAATAAGTGAAATATATCTTTTCATGCACAGATAAGTGGAATGTACGTAAAAGTTTAACTGCTAGATATGTAAATACATAGGAATTGAGTGGTACGTTTGTAAATCATCCTTTTTTTTTCGTAGTTTAGCAAGAATGGTATATGTTCTGTCTTTGTTGATATTGCTCAAAATACATGACTGAAGTAGGTATGCCTGCTTTGTTTTGCATATTAGCCCGCATACTACTTTTGACATTATCTTTTCATTAATAAGAGATAGAAATTCTTCCCAAATACTTTATTAAGTGAGGTTGAGGCTCAAGGATATTTCATATCTAACCCCTAAACTATACATATAAATATACACCACACTTCCTAGGCTTAAAAAGGTGCATTTAATTTTTTAAAAGTTAAATTAGTGATATTTTTTATT
>NW_018235618.1:0-380 GCF_001263595.1 Phalaenopsis equestris
CTTATTGGTAAGGAAAGCAATAAAAACAGAATACAATAGGTAAAGAAAGAAATAATAACAAATATAATAGGTTGCTAATCTCTTTAATTAAGGAGACAAAATAAATAGAGATTCCTAAGATCTCTCATATAATTAATAACCCTCGAAATATAGAATTATAATAAATATGAAATATAATCATCATTATTTGCAAGATCTTTCAACAATTTACATATCTCACACCTCCACTTTCATATTTACATACATACACTACCGCTTTAAACCTATGCATGAAAAAGAATATTTCACTTTTAGAAATGGTAATCATGTTGTTTTTTATGTGATATTAAAGATTTGAGCGTTATCTGCGTAAATATGAAAGTTTAGGTGTGAGATATATA
>NW_018235619.1:0-278 GCF_001263595.1 Phalaenopsis equestris
ACCCAAATCTTTCATATCAAATCAAAAATTTCACTTTTAAAATGTGAAATATACTTATTCATGAATAGGTTAAGGTGGAATGTATGTGAATACATATGAATTGAGTGGTATGTACGTAAATCTTCTTAATAAAATAAAATAATATGCAAAAAAAGGCATTAAACTAACATATTTTAAAAAAGCAAAAAAAAAAAAAAAAAGAGATTCCCCAACATAAATTAAATGAGCAATATTCCAAGCCTGTAGTTTTCTGTAGTTATTTTCTCACCAAAGGAGAA
>NW_018235620.1:0-252 GCF_001263595.1 Phalaenopsis equestris
GAGAGAGTAGGATTGTGGGAGGGAGGGAAGGAGAGAGGGCAAGAGAACAAGAGGGTCAGAAGGAGAGAGAGTGGGAGAGATTAAGAGAGAGAAAGAGAGATAAAGAGAGAAAAAGTGGAAGGGAGAGAGAGAGTGGTTTGAAGAAGATAAAGAGAGTACAGAAAGGAGGGAGAGGGAAATAAGAGGGAAATAAAAATAAGAAAAAAGATAAGGAGTAGAGAAAGAGGGACATAGGTAGGGAGTTTTTGAGGG
>NW_018235621.1:0-679 GCF_001263595.1 Phalaenopsis equestris
AATTTGTTTTTAAAATTATTCGTGAAGTTATTATTTCTGTTCAGCTTGATTTGTTTAAAATATTTGAAATGTTCAAATTGCTCGAAATCTTACAAATTTATTTGTATTGTTTGAATTGTTTAAAATATTTCAAAAGCTTAAACCTGTATAAAATTAATGTTTAAACATATATGAATCGCAACACAAATGCATAGTAATCAAAGCACGACTCACAATAAAATCATAATATCAGATCTCATCAATAAAAAATTCAGATCTAGAGGAAATATGCGAGATTTCACTCCTAAAAATTATGTTTCACTTAAAGAAACAAAATAAATCTAAAAGACATAAGAAAATTTATACTAAGAGATGAACCTGAAAATAAATACGAAATTATAAAATTTAATATAAGCTAAAAGGCGAACATGAAGGGAGATAAATCTGAAGATCAGATTATAAGTTATAGGATTTAATTTTTTTAAAATATGATAAATTTTTATATATAATTATTTAAACTATTTTATATTTCGAACAATAACGATTCAAACAAATGAATGTTCGTGTTTGGTTCGTCTAGAAACCGAACGAAAAAAAAATTATTTGTGTTCTTTTCGTTTGCTTAATGAACGAATTAAACACGAACTCTCTGAGAAGCTGAACATGAACTGTTGGCGAACAATGAGCTTTTTTGACAGCC
>NW_018235622.1:0-350 GCF_001263595.1 Phalaenopsis equestris
ATTATGCTTAGAAAGGTTTATTTTAGTCAAATAGAACTTGATGTAAAACGATACAAAATAGATTTCCACATAAATCAAAATTCGGTGAATTTAAGCTCTGGCGCATGATGCACTAGATTTTCAGAGCCTTGGTGCATGATGCGCCAAAGGTCTAAATACGCCAGATTGTCTAAAAAACTTTGAAATCACATGGAAAAAACTCCATTTTCTCTGCTTAAGTTGTCTCCTACCTCAAGACCTTGTTCTAGGGCAACACATTGTGGGTGAAAGAGAAGGATTCAGAGGCTAAAAACCAAAGATTTTACTTTCTCTTGATAAGAGCTTCACTTTAACTTAGAAACTTTTTATTT
>NW_018235623.1:0-508 GCF_001263595.1 Phalaenopsis equestris
TTTTAAACCAATTTTTTTAAACTGACTTTTGACCTAACGTGGGAGAGACTCATGACTGTTTATGAAATTTATAAAATGTCTTCCCTAAATATGTGTAGAAGATTTGAGGATAAATTCTCATATTATACATAATCAAGTTGTTCGCAATCCAAGACCCATGAGGTTAGTCCCGCTATCTCATTTGTAGTTTTACAAATACTCATACAAATTCTATGATAGACACGGTCTTCAGAAATGTGGATTTTTATTAAATAATGTACTTATTCACTCCATTTATATATATTTTACTCTAAATATAACAAAAAGTATATAAATACAATAAATTAAATAATTAAAAAATTAGATTTGCTTTAATCTAAATTAAAATTAGAACCAAGAGAAGTGGTTGGAAAGCAATATTTTTAGATTTATTGCATATTTAAGCATTACACACACGCGCGCTACCATTCATTTATAATCATTATTAAAAGTAATATATTATTAAAATATTTTTTATTAAGTTTAATAA
>NW_018235624.1:0-1181 GCF_001263595.1 Phalaenopsis equestris
CCCCTCTCCATCTCCTCTCACTTCCCTCTCTATCTTCTTCTCTCTCACTCACATCGTACAAACGCTCTTTCCTCTCTAAAACTCCCTCTCTCACTCTATCTTTCTCCTATCCATCTTCCTCTCTCTATTTATCTATCTCATTCTCTTCCTTTTCCTCCAATTCTCTCTCACTCACTCTCTCACACTCTACATTCCCTCATACTCTTTCAATTAATCTTCCCACACTCACTCTTCTTTCTCGATGTTTTTCTTACACACATACACCCACACACATTCTCTCTCCCTTTCATTCCCTCTGTCACTAAAATATGTCTCTTTTTGATCATAGGGAGAGGGGAGAGAGTGAAGAAATATAGTGTAAGAGTGAGAGAGAGGGCGAGAGAGTGAGAGAGGCAAAGAAAGCGATTGAGAGCAAGACAAGGTAAGACAAAACGAGATAAAAGAGAGTAACAAAAATTAGTGAGGAGAGATGTAAGATGTACAAAACAGGGAGCCGGATAGAGAGAAAGGGGAGAGGGAGAGAGAAGGGGCACATGAGTGAGAGAGATAGAGGAACAGAGAGAGAAAGAAGAGAGAGAAAAATGAAAGGGGAGAGGAGCAAGTGAGAGGGGGAGAGGGAGGGAGCTAGAGAGATTAGGGAAATAGATGGAGAGGGAATGTGAAAGTGATAGAGCCCAAGATAGAGATATAGAGAGAAAGTTATAAAATAAGAGAGAGACCATGAGGGAGGGATGGTCGGAGAGGGAGAGAAAGAGGAAGAGATGAGAAAGAGTAAGAGAGAGGTGGAGGGAGAGTGATAGGAGCTAGGGAGAGTAGGAAAAGAGAGAGCATAAGCATACTCAAGAGGGAGAAAGATAAAGTGAGAGAGAGTTAAGAGGTAAACAGAGAGGTAGATATAGAGCAAGAAAAAGAGGTAAACAGAGAGGGAGGGGAGGAGAGAGACACAAAGGGAGTTAGGGAGGGAGGGAGGGGAGGGAGGGAGGGGAAGAGATTTGAGAGTGTAAGAGCAAGCGTGAGAAAGAGAACTAGTAGAGAGAAGAGAAAGAGAGAGATTACAAGAGAGAAGGAGAAGAGTGAGAAAGATACAACGCACAAGCCAGTGAGAGAGATCGAGAGAGGGAGGTCGAGAGAAGAAGTGAGAGGATAGAGTGAGGAAAAAAGGGAGAGAAATATTGAGTGGT
>NW_018235625.1:0-541 GCF_001263595.1 Phalaenopsis equestris
TGGTCACTTTTAAAAATCAATTGAAAATATTAAATAATCTTCAAATGATATAAAATTTTTATGATGAGTTATCTCACTCCCGAGCCACAGTGGAGAACAAAGATCAAGTGATTTTAATCTCTGTGTGCTTCAAATTAAATGTTTTAAGCAAATTAAGGTTTGCTTAAAACAGTGATGTTTTCATCCTTAAAAATCATGTAATTATTTCTTAAGACTATTTTGGCCTTAGGGAACTAACATTAGTGTTTGTAAAATTTTCTAAGCTACATACAATTTTCTCCAATTATTTGAGTAGAAAATACATAAAAACTTAAGAAATTAAGGTCTCTGTGTAGGGATCTCTTATGTCTTTGAAAAAATGTTCAAATTGTGCACCTAGACAGAGGCTACAACATATAAAAATTTGGGGTCAAGGTGATAATCCAATATGAATGGAGAATTGAAAACCCCTAACCCTAAATTTATTTTTTAAAAATAATTTATGCATCAAATTAATGTGAAAATAATTTCACATGGTTCTCCTCTGTTCACTGAGCAATAA
>NW_018235625.1:3175-5241 GCF_001263595.1 Phalaenopsis equestris
GTATGGTGAGGGTATGGTGTACCTTAGCTCCAAATCAACACCCAGGGTCAATCCTAAGGTCAAGTAGCCCTATAGGAACTCTCCTTGAGTTCCCTCATAATGATCATACCTACTAAATGCTAGAGGTTAGGACCAATATGTGGAACTTCAAATTGAGTAAAGAGAAGAGTTTTGAGTTTCTAATGGTGAGGGTACCTTTTCTAGTTTTCTAAAACTAGTGAATAGGAAAGTCATATGGCTAGACCTAGGCTACTAAAGAAGTTTCTAGACCTCAACCAAAAGTGAGGTAAACATTCATCTCCTTGAAATTTTAAATTGAACTCCAAACTAAATATCTGAGATATTCAATTTGAGTTGAATCTTCGCTGGGAATGTCTGTCCGTCCGATGATTGTCCCAAAAATCTCCTCTGTTTTCCCTAGTGAGAATCTCTGTTATTCCCCAACAGAAACCACTGTCAACTAATTCTGCTCCTTGTAGTCTATGTTGGTCTTGTTGATCTCACCGGTCAAAGCAAATACGCATGGTGTGCTCTCCTAACACACCACACGTATTGAGGGTACATTTGTTGACCTCACTTTTGGTTGAGGTCTAGTTTCCTCTTTAGTATCCTAGGGTCTAGCCATAGGACATTCCTGTTGACTCTTCCTAGAGGAATAGAAAAGGAACCCTCACCATTAAAAATTCTAAACTCTTCTTTGCTCAACTTGAAATTCCACATATTTGTCCTAACTATAGCACTTAGTAGGTGGGGTCAATGTGGGGAATCTCAGGCTGAGTCCCCATAAGATTGCTTGACCTTAGGATTGACCTTGGGGGTACATCCCACTCACAACCCTAAACCCAAACTTATTAATTTTGGTCCCTTGATCTTTTGGGAGAATCATGTCTAAGGTTTAGACAAGACCATTACATAGAAGATCCAAATGGAGATTCTGTTGTTCCATAGCTCATATAGGGTGGTTGGCACCTCAGTTTCACCAAATTACCTAACTTGACCCTTTTTCCCCGAAGTCTACCCAATTTACCAGAAACATCCACAAACTCTAAGTTTGACCAAAAATCACAATTTCACCCAAAACACCCAAATTTGTACAAAATTATCTCAAATCATTTGAAACTACCCAAATTTCCCAAAACTACCCAAAATTACCAATATTATCAAATAACCGCCAAAATTGCCAAAATTACCAAAATACTCTGGTGGCCCAAACTTTCCCAAAACCTTCAAAATATTTTCAAATGTTCCCAAAACCAATTTGGACCCTTTAGTTGAACTCAATTTGATCAATTTGACCCACTTTGACTAAAAATCGCTAATTTTCCTTAAAGGCCTAATTTTCCTAAATTCACCCCAAATGACCATCAATATGATCCTAATCTTCCCTAATTTAAATTATAAACTCGAATTCATCATGAACAAGCTAAATACAAACAAATTACAAGTCCAATTGAGTCACATTGTGAACATAATTTTATTCCAAGCAAAAATCCCTTCTTTTGACCATATGGCCTAATCTTACCGAATTGAACCCTATAGCCCACTCACTTCCTCCAATTTAAATATCAAACCATTTATAACATTCCTGCACACCAAATTAAACCCTCAATTGGCCTTCTTCAAGCTTCAATTTTACTCAATTTCAATCCAAATAAAAAAACCCCCAATTTCACCCCAATTTAGCCATATCTCAAAATGTCACCAAATTTAATGCCCAAACCCCAAAATTGACACCCAATTGATATTGAGAACTTTTTATAACATCCCTATAGACCATTTTGAACTCTCAATTTGGAGGATTTTGATCTTTATAACAAAAATAAATTGATCAAATGCTCAAAATTTTTCAAATTGACCCATCAAATCAATTCAAAATCACTCCAAATCTTTTATAAAGTCTTTATGACAATCATCTACACCAAGTTCCTCAATAAATTAAGTCCAATGTCATGGATAGCCCAAACCAAACCCAAATTCAATCCACTTTGACCCAAATTGAATCCATGCTCCAAAATTGACTTAGTCATGCACAATTGATCAAGTCAAAGCTTCTACACCCAACTTCT
>NW_018235626.1:0-346 GCF_001263595.1 Phalaenopsis equestris
TTTACCTGGGTTCCAAGTTCTCTATAGAGGCAAGCACTCATAGTTAATTACATCTCAAATGACTTGAGTCACTTGAGAAAACTCTCGATAATGATCAGAGGTACTAGTCTTCAAGATTTCAAAGTTTAGGTTTTCACGGTAGGATGTGGAAAAGACAAGTAGGAGTGGTTCAAATAGAAACAATTATTTTCAAGAGTCCAAAGGAAGGAAAAAGTCGGGGATGTCACAGATTCTGAGGACAAAACCTCAATGACTTCCCAAGCTATCCTACTGTGCGGCTATATTTTAGAGAAGATGTTATTCAATTATTCAGTCCTGTCAATTTTATTATTTGGGACTTACATTT
>NW_018235627.1:0-487 GCF_001263595.1 Phalaenopsis equestris
TGTGATGAATTTCTTTGAGAAAATCCTTGTGTAATGTTTTTCTTTGCTCAACTGTATCATAAGATGTCTTCCATCGAAATAATTCACTTGTCAATCCCCAACCAGTTTGAAATCTTCAAAAACCTTCACGATAATCTCCATCTTAGGGCAACCTAATTGGAATTTTCCAACTAGTGTAAATTTGTATTTTCCTGCACGAGTTGAAATTTTAGCGTCAGAGAAGAATATTGTTGGTTTACCCGCCTTTTTCTCTACTTTTTTTATGAGATTATAAGATTGCAATCTTCATGTTCAGCAACAGAATCATGGCACATTTGTGGGAATATCGGACTTTCTGCGAGGTGGAAAGGGGAGCTGCGTTTGTGACGACTGTAGCATAGGAGGGTTTGGCGAGGTTATCACCGGTGACGGCGGCAGCGTAGGAAAACCCTGAGGTCATTTGCGTGCTTCACATAAGCACTGCAGCAAATGCAGCTAGCCGACTGCC
>NW_018235628.1:0-1964 GCF_001263595.1 Phalaenopsis equestris
CTCTAAATTCTTAAAGAAAAATCATTAATAGACTCTAAAATGGTGGTGGAATGAGGATAAAGAAGTGTATGGTATGTAAGAGATTGTATGGTGGTGAGGAATAACAAAAAGGAGTGCATTTTTTAATCAATTTTGGCCCTAAATAGAGCCTAGGGTCAGTTCTCCAATAGGTGCACCCAAAAACTCTTCAAAAGGCATTGAAATTCGTAAAATCTTTTAGAAACGGAGTCTGAACTGACACGGGCGCTGTCGGCGGCCATTCTAGTGTCGTTGGCTCCAGTGGTCCGTAATTTAATTCCGCCTTCTCTGTCAAATGGTGCCATCGACACCCAATCTAGCACCGTCGGCGCTGAACAAATTTTTAAATTCTCCATTTTGCTCCAAATTTCATTCTTTTGCTTCTTTTTTGCTCCAAGTCCTAAAATTGAACAACCTGCAAGAAAACATTAAAAATACCTTTTATTAAAGTGCAATATTACAGAAAATGAGTATAAAACATGGGTCTAAAAATGCATATATTTTTTGTGTTTCAAATTCTTAGAATTTTGAGTTCCATGGGTACCCTCGGGCATCTTCCACTTATAGAAAGTCAACTTGGTCTTCTACTAGGCTAGACTCTCAATCATCTCAAGAAACCCTAAGTGAGTGTAAGATTGGTTAGAGGTCTTATATGGGTGAGTTCCATCTCAAGTCATATAAGAATGTCACTAGGAAACCCTAAGGCTAAATCCTATGTTTCTATAGAGAGAGAGGGGGTCCTCACAAACGTGAGGTCAACACTAATAAATAATTATTGACTAATGAAGACATGCTTCTTATGTGTCATCTCATGCATGTCTGCTCGATGATGATAAGTCGAACCACATAAAGATGGTATGAAGGTTCCTTAGTTAGATATTTGATCTCAATTTTGTATATAGATAGATGTAAGATGCGATGTATACAATTAATTTTTTTAATAGATATTCTTAATTTGCAATAAAGCCAAAAACTTGATCCAGAGCAAGAGCAAAGTAAATCTTTCACTATGAAGCAAACAAGAACGCAATTATAATATTTCAATATGGGATACTGCTACATCTAGACCATCTACCTCACGTGCTTCTACATCTCGATGTGAGTCTACTGAGACCCGAGATCAATTATTGCAGAGGATGATGGATAATATCAATTTTACCACTGATAAGGTACAAAATTTAGAGCGTTTTGTAGATCATACTGACAGGTATAATAGGATAAAAAGTGATTATGAAGAGAAATTTCACTCATCTATGGAGAGCCTCATTAAGGGTAAACAAGGAGTGCAATTTCCTCCATATCCTAGATACCCTGATTATGAGCCTACAAAAGTATGGGATAACGGTGATTATGAGGATGAAGAGTAGAGCTGAGAGATTTATTTTATGATTTTAATATGATAAGAACTATGTGGTATAGGCTTGCTACATTTGCATATGTGTGTTGGTTTGAACTATGTTATGTGATTTGTACCTTTATGTTTAAGTGAGGATTGTGATGTGATGTGTTTTCATGTTTGGACTTGAGACAGGTATGTATGTTTACTTGTTTAGATATTGTGATGTATGAGACTTTTATTTTTAATTGTATTGTAATGTTTGTGTTAGTTAGTAGTTTGTTTTAAAATTCTAGGGTAGTAACTTTTGTGAGTTTTGTGATTTAGTTAGTTTAGAACTTAACTTAATTCTATATTTGTTGTAAAGTTGAAAATCTTGCTAACTTAGATCTTAAATTTAAATTTTTGAAACTTCTACCATGTATTTTTCTTTTATCATGTTAGTGTGTTTATTTTTATGCTGAGATCGTGAAATCAAGTTAGTGTGTTAGTTTACTTTTATGTTTATACCCACTGTTTATAAGTCTATTGAATCTGTACATGTTAAATTGAAATGAAAATATAGAAAATCTGATCAAAAATTAATTTTACTCATATTTTTAGTTTTATA
>NW_018235628.1:4472-5671 GCF_001263595.1 Phalaenopsis equestris
CAGAATCCATGGATAATACACAACCATACATGAGTTTAAAAGTAGAAATCATGCATACAAACAAGAAATCTAAATTAAAACTAAGTGTAATCACAAAGATAAACACTTATCTCAAATCTTCTCCACCAAATGTCTTGAATTTCCTTTGATTCTCTTCCTTCACTCACAATACAAACTAAACACTCAGAAAAAAAAATGTAAAGTGGTTAGCGGCGGCGGTGGTGACTTAGATGGATGATGACTGTAAATTTGATGGGTGGCTGACCTCCTCTCATAGAAAATATAAGTCTTTTCTTATAAAAATCCAAGGGGTGCCTTGGTGTCTCTTCAAAAAGGTGTCTCCAATCAATGAATCTTCTAGAAGTTGCTTCCTCATAAGTCAATTGAATGAATTTTTGTGTCCATGGGCTATTTGCCACATTTTTATCAAGCGTTGCTTCAAACACCTCTTAAAAAATTTGCTTAAATTAAATAATTCATCAAGTAACTACTTCTGACGCTTAAGTGTGGGGTACCTGACACTTAGGCGCGGAGCCTCTGACACTTGGGCGCCTGATCCCAATATTCTATATGGATAGCTGTAAAATATGATGTATGTGATTATATGATTAATTTCCTTAATAGTGATTCTTAATTTGCAACCATGCCAAAAACTTGATCCAAAGCAAAGGCTAGGTAAATTTTTCACTATGAAGTAAATAAGAATGCAGTTATAATATTTTAATATGAGATACTTCGCAAGTATACGTATCATTATCAAGTAATATAAAACTTTCTGATTAAGTCCTAAATATCAAACCCACATGGATGATTGGATTTAAATAACAAAATAGTTAACTATATATATTCTTACTCAAACTTAAGAAACTATAATAGAAATGAAAGTTTGATTCTTTTTGTAATTTTTGATAATTGAAAATAAAGTGAGCAACTAGTTAACTTAATTAAAAAACTTGCAAGATGAAGGAAATATAGGTAAAATATCTTTTTATTTATCATGAATTAGTGATAAATATTGAAATTCAATTGTGGAAGTATGTTAAATGTGTTGTGTCAAATAAGAGGAAAAATATTCTTTACCCTTGCTAGAGATGTTATAAAGAACATTAGTTAATCTATAGTTTTAATAGTCTTGAAGACCGGCTAGGCAGGGAAGATACTAGCTCTCACTCTAGAGTTCCCTCTTCTCCCTCCACCTG
>NW_018235629.1:0-773 GCF_001263595.1 Phalaenopsis equestris
AATCAATTAAAAATATTAAATGATCTCCAAATCCTGTAAAATTTTTATGCTGAGTTCCTTGACTCATGAACCACATTGGAGGAAAAAATTAAGTGATTTTAATCTCTGTGTACTTCAAATTAAATGTTTTAAGCAAATTGAAGTTTGCTCAAAACAGTGATGTTTTGATTCTTAAACAGTGATGTTTTGATTCTTAAAAATCATAAAATTATTTCTTAAGACTACTCTAGCCATAGAAAACTTACATAAATTTTTGGAGAATTTTCTAAGCTACATACAATTTTCTATAATTATTAGAATAGAAAATACATAAAAACTTAGAAAATTAAGATCTTTGTTTAGGGATCTCCTATATCTTTGAAAAAATACTCAAATTGTGCACCTAGACAGAGGCTACAACATATAAAAATTTGAAGTCAAGATGATAATCTAATATGGATGGAGAATTGAAAAACCTCTAACACTAATTTATTTTTTAAAAATAATTTATGCATTAAATTAATGTCATCAAATAAGCCTAAAATTTATTCCACATGATTCTCCTATGTTCACTGAGCAAGAGGGTATTTTTATTTTATTTTTATGAGTTTTCTATGAAAAGTTATGAATTTTTGAAGTTTAGGGGTATTTTCTGAATTTTTTAAATCCCATAATTTTCTACTTAAACCCACGCGCTGACTGGATCATGGGCGGTTCCGAAAATGCCATGTGTCGCGCTCTGGTTTACCGCTGCCCTCCCATCAGCGCTGACTCAGCGCGCTGTGCATATACAG
>NW_018235630.1:0-810 GCF_001263595.1 Phalaenopsis equestris
TTTTATGTTCCTTTTTTCTCATGTATAAAAGTGAGATCAGGGGGAGCTTCGAGGAGAGATATAAAAGATCGAGGATAAACAAAGCTCTCTCTTTCTCTCTCTCTCGACTCTCATCATTGGAGAGCAAAGACCCTTCGAGTTAGTTCCGGGCTACCCAAGAATTTTGAGAGAATATAGAGTGAAAAACACAAGCTCTAACAATACATCCATCATCTCATTACATACATTCCTCCTAAAAACCAAATATTTACCTCTCAAAAGAGTTCAACATGTATAATTATCTGATAAGTATCAATAAAAAAATAAGTGAAATCAACATTTTTATTTGAAAAATTCCAAACCGAAAATAAGCCATGAGATGCGACGCAACTAAAATGATTCTAAATATAAATAGTATTATATATAGTTTAAAATACTAACTTGATCCGTCATGATTGTTATAAAGATTATAGGATAAATAATAGAGGATAATGATGGCCAGATTGCGTTGACCAAATAATGACACCTCGTTGACCTTGATTATGTAATAGCTCACATATACGTTTTTCATTCCATATCAACAGTCCAATATCCATCATCAAATATTTCATTTCAATATGTAAATACAAATTATTCTGCACCCTTATCATCGCAAACTAATCCAGAAAAGAAATTAACAATGCCTTAAATTTCGTGCAACATAATCTTCACTAAATCCACACCTTCTAAAACCTAATTAACCAAAAAAAAAACTAAGAAACAAACTAAATAATTTTGACATCTAATGTCATAAGTATTCCCATCATAATTAACTTTCTTAAGTAAATATTA
>NW_018235631.1:0-640 GCF_001263595.1 Phalaenopsis equestris
ATATTTAACTTCAGCTTGCTCACACAAAGAAAATAACAAGGAAGCGAATCTCAGATCTACAGTAGTAACAGCTATGGCAAAAATGATGATAGTTTGATAGATCAAAGCTTCAATGTTGATGAGCTTTCCTTCCTGGATACAGTAGCTTAACGTTGCTTTCTCTCTTGTAACTTCATTGAGATGGTTTGTTGGAAGCAGACGAGGATAAATAAAATAGTGTCAGGCCTTTGAAGGTGCACATAACTTTGAAGTTGGGAAGTTGACTCTCCTCTCATTAGTGATCTTCCAAAGTCCTTTCCCAATAGTCAACTAAGAAATAATCTCATCTAACTCCGCTTCAGTCGGACTATAATTTGGATTTAAACGTAAGGTATCAGGTGGCAGATGATAGAACAAGTTGATTACCTTTGGTGAAAAAGGTACCAACTTTACTCAAACCATAACTCTATCGTCTTCAGCCTCAGAGAGGTTAGCATAGAACTCCCTAACAATAGAAATAACAACAACAACAGAAAAACAACATAATTGTTCTCACTGTCTGTGAACAGTCAGATCCTCCACTTCTCCACTTGAACTCTTAAAACACCGCTCCTGGATCAGTTTTTGTGATTGAAATGCATCAGTGTACCGATCTTGAGCC
>NW_018235632.1:0-1394 GCF_001263595.1 Phalaenopsis equestris
GTTCAACAAACTATTAATAAACTTGAGAAACTTGAGAAACTTGAATGAAATCTTAAAAATTATAAAGAAAATTCAACAAGCCTATATAAATTTTAGCAAACTTTAACAAATTTTAATAAATCCTAAGAACCTTAACAAAATTTAACAAATTTAAATTTAACATACTTTAATAAACTTAAATCAACCTTAACATGCATCAATAAACATTAAACCCTTAAGCAAAATCAAATAAATTCCAATAATGGACATATTAATCTTTAAATGAATCTTAATGATCTTCAAAAAAACCTTAATAATCTTAAAATAAACTTTAAAGTAAACCTAAAATAAACATAATAATTTTAACCAGTATTAACACGATAATCAATCTGAAAGAGCTTAAAAAAATGATTTTAAACAAATATAAACACATCCCCAACAAATGATTTCTAAAATTAACTTAAATCTATAAAAATAAATAAATCAACTCAAACTTTTAAATTAAATTAAACTCAACCCAAGTTAAGTTTTCAGCTCAAGTGAATTAACTCTAATCAAACCCACCCTGATCCTTCCAATTCTACTCCAATCTCTCCAATCTTAAATTTGTTAATCTGAATCTTCAATATTAATCATCTCAAAGAAACTTATTGATAGTTGTGCACAATATAAGCCAAAATTTTAATTTAGAGTATTCTTGGGAGCTACTGCTTATGGAATGTAATTAACTACCAAGAAATCTCCTCGTATAGATATTGAACCACATAATAAAGTAAATATAACTATAAGGTAAGGAAAAAAACTCTAGCTTTATAGACACATAAATCATTAAGATTTTCATCATTTGGTGATTAGATCTAGTCTAAAGTAATATTTATATCCCTTGGGATAGTTTATTATTCTTCAAATACCATATTTGATCATCATTCTCCCAGCATAACCATGGAATTGGGACCAAACTCTAGATTAGTCAATGTTCTTTATACACTTAGAAGAGGGTATGGAATAGGATTGCTCCTATTTGACACAATGCAATTTTATATATAATTTTAAATGATTTTAATTTCTTCATAATCCAAATGCTCGTTATAAAGGGAAAGGATGCTTTCTTAAATTTGAACTCTTCCTCACAAAACTTTGTTTAGTCTTATTGAATTTAACTTTGAAGTTTAGCAATTAGTTTAGTAAGCTTAGTCCTTTTAGTTACATTTCTGTTAGCATTCATTAAACCCATTTTAACTTGTCTTTCTTACTTTAGATTTTATAGTTTGAATATTGTGATATCATAAGAATTTTCATCTTCCAAACTAAGTCTTGATAGTAATAAACTACAATTAACCTATGAGAATTCTTACTGCTCTTCTCTGTGGGATCGATGCTGGGTTTTTAAAGAAAGTCATATATTACTTGAAGTG
>NW_018235633.1:0-1210 GCF_001263595.1 Phalaenopsis equestris
AATAGTTTCATCGGGTAATCTCTGAATCACAAAAAATTAGGGGTGTCAAAAAGTGACCCGACATGTCAACTCGACCCGAACCTAACTAAAAAAATCCTAGCTCGAGTTGATCCAAATAATATTCGGTCCGTGTTTGGGTTAGGAATTCTAACCCGTTCAATTTTTTAGGTCAGGTTCAGGTTGACCCATCAAACCAAATTTGACCCGATAACTGAAAATTAACTCAAAATCAACAAACTAACCCAAAGTTGACTTGAAATCGACCAAATTGTGACATGAATAGTTGTTATGTTTTATGTTAAATGGGATATATAGGTCGAGTTTGGGTTAGCGGATTGAAAATTGGTAGGTTTAGTGTTGAATTTTTCAAAAATTTTAATATTTGATATGGTATGTGTCAAGTAGTTTCGAGTCAAGTCAATTTTAGGTAAAATCCGAACCTGACCCACAAACTCGATTTGACATCCCTACAAAATAACATCAATATTAGCCTTATCCTAATTTTTTAAGCCGAGCTTAATCAATATTCATTTTAAATCTGTTCCTAATGAGTGTTGTCTTAAGCATTAAACCTATTCTTTACAAAACAATTTATTTACAAAACAATTTGGACTTCTAACCATGTAATCTTAAGCCTACCATACTTTTTTCTAATATTCTAACACTAATTTTAACTATATGTTTAATAAGTATATAACCTTCGTTATATAAGCTAAACTTGTCTAGTTTAATTTCAATCGTGTTATCTTTGACAGATGTCAATCTAAACCATTCTAATATAATTCAATTCTAATCCATCCTACTTTGTCACCCATTCATCTTCACATTCTCATTTCCATCACACTCAACCAAACTATCAACATTTTTTTTACTAAATAATACTCATATAAATGCAATGTCACTAGATTGCAGTTTTATAAAATTTACCTTTCAGTTATGAAGTTATCTTCTTATTACAAAATACTCCTAAAATAATTCTCTTTAATTATAGAATCAATATCATCATCATCATCTAAATTATGATTCATTTATATCACAGAACCAAGATACTCAAGCCCAACACTGCGACATATCTTTTAACAATATTCACTAATAATAAATATAATGCCTACTAAAAGTTCATCTCATATCCTCATTTTTATTCCACTAATTCTAAGCCCTTTATATTCTAAATGTTTTTTTCAATATTCTAACTTTTCAATTCAACAAA
>NW_018235634.1:0-241 GCF_001263595.1 Phalaenopsis equestris
ATTTGGGGAAAATATGGGCCTTTAGAGGGCAATTTGGGGGGTTCTGATCAAAGATTGTCAAATTGGCCAAATTAGGCCATATGATAGTTGAGAAAAATGAAACTGAGAATATTTGAAAGGTTTTGCGAATTTTTGGGATTTTTTGGAATTTTTGTAATTTTGGGGTAAGGAGGGGTATTTTGGTAATTTGGCCAATTTTGGTGATTTTGGGTAGTTTGGGTGTTTTCAAGGTGTTTGAAAT
>NW_018235635.1:0-344 GCF_001263595.1 Phalaenopsis equestris
GATCACAGAGAACTCAAAAAATAATTTTTTATAAACTTTTTAGCTATATTATGATCCTTAAAAATCATTTAAATTCCCAAAACTGATGTTTATCTTTAAAAATCAACTTAAGTTATCAAATCAACTCAAAATATTTTGAAATTGTTATGGTGAGTTCTCTGGATCATAAATAATAATGGAGATAAAAAATCAAGTCCATTAAATGTTTATATCTTTAAAAATTAATTATCTTAGTGATTTATTGTTTGTGAAAATTAGGTGCATTTTAAATGACTTGACTCATGAAAAATTTTCCTAAAGGTTCCCTGGTCATCATAAACCTTCCAAAATTTTCTTGGAATTTT
>NW_018235636.1:0-461 GCF_001263595.1 Phalaenopsis equestris
CCGAGAAAAGTAAGAATAAGAAGAAAGAAAAAAAATAAAATAAAGTAAAATCAGAAGAAGGAGAAGAAGAAGAAGAAGAAGAAGAAGAAGAAGAAGAAGAAGAAGAAGAAGAAGAACAAAAAGAAGGAGAAGAATAAGCAGAAAAAAAGAAGGAGAAGAAGAAGAAGAAGAAGAAGAAGAAGAAGAAAAAGAAAAAGGAGATGAAGAAGAAAGAGAGAGGTGCGACCGACGGCTGGAAGAGCATGCCGACGATCTTCGCCGGCGATGAAGAGACCGGCGGCGGGTGCGGCTCCAAAGAAAAGGCCGAGAGGAGAAGGGACCGACGGTTTTTGCGAACGAGAGTGGGGTTGGCTGTGAGGAGATGCAGAGAAGAGGGTAGAGAGAGGATTCTCGGTCTGAGAAGGTGAGGCCGAAGCCGAGTGGTCGCCGACAAAGACCGCTGGCCGGCGGATTCGGGGCAG
>NW_018235637.1:0-1897 GCF_001263595.1 Phalaenopsis equestris
GGAAGTGGAAGCTTTTGATGGATGAAGAAATATAAACTTTGAAGTCAAATCAAACTTGGGATTTGATGGCACTACCAAATAACAAAAAAACACTGCACAACAAATGGATCTACAGGTTGGTACTACCATATAAGACTTGTTGTGTAGGGTTTCCAAGAGTCGAAAGGAGTGGATTACACAAAGATCTTCTCTTAAGAGGTGAAGATGACAGATCAGGATTTTTCTGAGTCTGGTAGCAGACGAAGATCTATATCTAGAGCAGATGGATGTAAAAATAGCTTTCTTACATGGTGATTTAGAAGAAATAAAGGAGGAGCTTTACATGGTGCAAACAAAATGTTATAAGGTTCCAGGCAAAGAAGGCTTGGTTTGTAGATTAAAGAAGAGCCTCCATAGCTTGAAACATGCCCCAAAATAGTGGTACAGGAGGTTTGATAAGTTCATGTTAGATAATGAGTACTTGGAGTGCCAGGCAGATCATTGTTTCTTGATCAAACACTTTCATAATTATTATATCTTACTTCTTTTATATATGGATGACATGTTGATTAGAGGAGCAGATATGGAGAAAATCAAGGACTTGAAGAAATAATTATCAAGTGAGTTCAAGATAAAGGATTTAGGTCCAACCAGAAAGATCCTTGCGATGATAATAAATAGAGATAGAAGTGCAGGAACACTAAAATTATCTTAGGTAGAGTATGCTAAGAAATTCCTACAGAGGTTCAATATGAGTAAGGTAAAACTAGTCAGCACTCCCTTAGGTACTTACTTCAAACTATCTAAAAAGCTATCACTTAACTCTGAAATAGAGCAATCACAGATGAAGTGAACCATTTATGCTTCAACAGTTGGAAGTTTGATGTATGTGATGGCTTGCACATGGCCAGATATTGCATATGCAATAGGAGTGGTAAGCATATACATGGGCAATCTACGAAGGCAACATTGGGAGGCGATAAAGTGGATTCTCAAGTAATTGAAAGGAATAACCAACAAGGCACTTTGTTATGGAAGTGCAAGGATCAGTCTACTATATTTGCAGATTATGATTTGGTATAAGATGTGGACAGTACGAGAAGTACAAAAAGGTATGCCCTTACATTGAGGAACACAATAGTGAGTTTGGTTTCTAAGTTGCAGAAGATTGTTGCACTTTAAACTACGTAGGCTGAATATATTGCTATCACTGAGGCTAGCAAGGAGATGATTTTGCTACAAAGTCTCATGACAGAATTGAGCAAGGAGCAGGGGATTAGAAAACTCTACAGTGACAGTATGAGTACTATTAATCTCACTAAGAATGTTGTTTTAATGCAAAGACGAAACACATTCAGCTGAGATATAATCTTATTTGCTTTGTTCTTGAAGATGGGCAGATGTTTTTGAAAGAGATACACACAGCTGAGAATCTTGCATATATGTTGATAAAGGTGTTGAATGTAGAGAAACTGAAGCTAAGCTTGGCTTCAGTTGAGTTTCATGAAGGTTGAGATTGAGGATGAGACACTCCACTGTATGTGACTATGAAGGCGATTCAGATGGAGGTGCAAGTACAAAGGACTAGTGTTGGGTTTTATCGACTACAAGTGAGAGATTGTTATGTATGTGGAGCATAAGTAGCCTGAACAACGAAGAAGTTGGTGCATATGCACCAGCTTATGGGTGCTTAAGCGCCAACTTATGGGCGCATATGCGTCGGCTTATGGGTGCATATGCGCCACCATATGGGTGCACCAACATAAAGGCCAGGTGCAAATGCACTGGCTATTTGGCTCATATGGCATATGTGCCGACTATTGTGGACACAATAAAGTTGACACATAGGAGCCAGGGGTAGTTTCACATGGATTTTTGATTTAAGTCCAAATTCAAGTGATGTAAGTAATAGGTCTTG
>NW_018235638.1:0-380 GCF_001263595.1 Phalaenopsis equestris
TTTAGAAATTTTAGATGACAAAAATCTACTTAACACAATATTTTTACTTAAACTTAAGATGTTAAAATATGAATGCAAATTCGATTCTTTTTATAAATTTTGGTTTATGAAAATAAAATAAGCACTAATTAACTTAATTAAAAACTTGCAAGATGAAAGGAGTATAAGTAAAATATCTTTTTCCTTATCATGAATCTGTAATAAGTAGAGAAATTATATTGTGAAAGTATTCTAAATGTGTTGTGCCAAATAGGAGCAATAATATTCTTTACCCTTACTAGAGTTACTATAAAAAAATATTGGCTAATCATTAGTTTGAATAACCTTGAAGACCGATTAGGTATGGAAGATACTAGCTCTTACTTTAGAGTTCCCTCTTC
>NW_018235639.1:0-1035 GCF_001263595.1 Phalaenopsis equestris
TTTAGAAATTTTAGATGACAAAAATCTACTTAACATAATATTTTTATTTAAACTTAAGATGTTAAAATATGGATGCAAATTCAATTCTTTTTATAAATTTTGGTTTATGAAAATAAAATAAGCACTAATTAACTTAATTAAAAACTTGCAAGATGAAAGGAGTATAAGTAAAATATCTTTTTCCTTATCATGAATCTGTAATAAGTAGAGAAATTATATTGTGAAAGTATTCTAAATGTGTTGTGCCAAATAGGAGCAATAATATTCTTTACCCTTACTAGAGTTACTATAAAAAAATATTGGCTAATCATTAGTTTGAATAACCTAGAAGACCGGTTAGGTATGGAAGATATTAGCTCTTACTTTAGAGTTCCCTCTTCTCAAATATCTCGTATCAAAACCTAAAGCTATAAATCAAATTGGAGGCTTTATCCTCTCACTCGAAAGTCCTCTAATTCTTTACCCTTGAAAAGTTTATATCCTTATTTACTTGCACTCAATCCCATGAACTACATTCTCATCCATGAAATCAATATCTAATTCTAAACCATTTGTTGACTAAGACAATACCATCTCGGATCTTACATGTTCTCACAACAGGTATTAACATCTTAATTGGCTAAATCAAGAAGTAAATAAAGTGCAATATTTCAAATCATCACAACTTATTCCAACATGAAAGCCTAATATTCACACAACTTCCTTTCAACACTTAATCACTTATCATTTTAAGAAAAAATATAAAGAAAACTACTCAGAATCCAGAGAGAAAACACAACCACACATGAGTTTAAAAGTAAAAATTAAAAAAGAAATCTAAATTAAAACAAAGTTTAGTCACAAAGATAAACACTTATCTCAAATCCTCTCCACCAAATGTCTTGAAGTTCCTTTGAGTTCTCTTCCTTCACTCACAATACAAACTAAACACTAAGAATAAAATGAAAAGAAAGTGGTCAGTGGCAGCGGCGACTTGGATGGACGATGGCTGTAAAATCTGATGGGTGGCTGGCCTCTTGTCTTGATGATCCAAGT
>NW_018235640.1:0-1795 GCF_001263595.1 Phalaenopsis equestris
GCCCCTCTTTTGAATATGTTTCCGCAACGATACCATGACAAATTTGCTCTTGGCATTGAAACTGAATTTCTCAAAAAAGCTTCCCGTAAAAACGACAAACCTGCAATCTTTCTCACTGAGGCAGAGATTTCCACCTTAGTTGCGCCCTGCCGACTGTTCTTAGTAGGTAAGTTTCTTTATGGAAACCCTAAACTTGAGCTAATTCGAAAGAACTTTGAGCAAATGAAGCTGAAATGAGGTTGGAAGATCTGTAAATTAGATGGTATTCTTATTCAATTATCAAATGACGAAGACTACACTCATTTGTTATCGAGAAGAGTTTTTCGAATAGAAAACCAGGTGATGAAGGTTTTAAAATGGACGATGGATTTTGACCCTCGTACTGAACCTCCTACCATTCCTGTTTGGCCGCGCTTCCCAGGTTTGAAGATCCACATTTTTGATCAAGAGCTTCTCTTCTCTTTAGCGATCGTATACGGTAAACCCCTCAAAGCTGTCACGCCTACAGTGAATCTGACTCGGCCTTCAGAAGCCAGAATTTATATAGAAAGAGATATTATTTTACCTTTTTTCGGGAGAAATATGAATTGGCACACAACATTAGAGATTTTGGCAGCAAGCAGAATTTGAACAGATACCACTTTATTGTATCCACTGTCGTATGTTTGAACATTCTTCTTCTCAATGTTACCAATTGCATTCGAATTTAAAATCTTCAAGTAAAAGCGCTTCTGGATCTGCCCCACCTCATACCCGTCCCTCCTCCGCTCATGAGTACATTCCACAGACTATTAAAACACCGATTGACACGATGCCACCTCCCCCTCCCACTTCCAGATACAATACTGTTTCTATTCTTCGGACTGATATATTGGCAGATGGTTTTCTTGGGGCCGATAATCAGGATAGTATTGAAGCTCCACATCCTCATGATGCATCAAATGTTGAAGAGACACCATCTCTTCAGAATCATAATGTTGTTACTGCTACTAAGGAGCTGGGGGCTCATTCTCTCCTACATGCCCAATAATCTGTTGACCACACTGATTAGATGAGCCAGTTCTCGGATAAGAAATGATAGTAAGAAAAAGAAGAATGGAGGCACACCCCAGCTTGGGAACACCCCAACTTGGGAACTTAATGGATGATACTATAGTAACTTTAGATAATGGAACAACACTCAGCAATTTGTTAGTTGTCTCCGCATTATCTCCGGTCCTAGCTGGCTCGTGCCTAGCAGCTTATTTTCTGCAAGTTTTGTTTTGTTGTGTTTTATCTATGTTTCATCCTTTTAGGATGCTAGTGTCTGATGTATAGTATGGGTGGGACACTTTTTTTTGAGTCCTCTCATACAACCTCTATGTATCTTTTCAATTTCAATAGAATTAGCCCTTGGGCGTTTATTAAAAAAAAATATACACACTTGGAATGTCGTCTCCCCGCTCTGCTAGGGTTTCGCCTCACGACGAACCTTAGCGTCTGCTTTCGCTTCGCTCGTCTCTGCTTAACCTTCCTTGTCGGCTTCTCACGCCATCTGTCGATTTGGATTTGGTGATCTGCGTCGTCTGTTAGGTTGCGTCTCCTTCTTCGTCGCCGCTCTCCTCGAGCTGTCGCCGCTTCTGCGCTCTGCTCCGTGATCGTAGGGGCGTCGTTTGCTTCTGCGTTGTTTTGCAGGGGTGTCGTCTATTCGCAGGGGTGTCGTTCTTCTGCGTTGCTGCAAAGTCTGCTGAATTTGCGGGGTTTTTGCTTCTGCTCCCTGAATTTTCTGGATTTTAACTTTGCTCTTCTTTGCTCT
>NW_018235641.1:0-2618 GCF_001263595.1 Phalaenopsis equestris
TTTTTTTTTTTTTGTGATAGCAGGTGAAGAAGCAGGAGGGTGTTAAAATTGGCACTAATAGCATGCACTAACCTTGTTTATGAAAATGGAATCAATCTTAATGTCTACAATGTATATCAATTTTATGAGTGCTGACAGGCATCAATATTCTCACTAGCTATAAACACTAAGATTGGTCTTAACAATATCTATTGGCATTATTGTCAATGTCATGCAATAATATTATTGGTAATGATAGGTGATGAAATCAATATGTCTTAGTTTTTGTGCTGATGGCACGCATCAATCGTTTTAGTAATAACAAATAAAGACACTATTAGTGACGACAGATGGTTAAGTGGATGGGCACAGCGTTAGTGATGTTGGCATGCATAATTCGTCGTGATGATGACAAGCATTGATGTTATCAGTGACAATGGGAGATGACCTTGTTTGCATTGACAATCATCGATATTGTTGGCTTTGGCATGATGCATTGGCTTTATTGGCAAAGAACAATATTTGTAGTAATGTTAATAGTGGGCTTGTATTAGTTTTATTAACAATACATGATATTGATATTATTGGAGATAAATTGGTTGTAACTTTTTGGCATAACTAGGTGTCAACATCATTGCTGATTATAGTTTAGCAATGATAGGCACTCGGTGATGACTATTAGTGATGATCGTAGGTGCTCATCATCAAGCAAAACTCTATGGTTCTTCAAATTTATTAGTTATCTCTAACTTAAAGTTCTCATTTCCTATTAGTTATCTGACTGCAACTTTTTTAAATGAAATTTTATTCCTTCTAGCAAAAATTCTCAAGCTCTCCACCGGATGAAATTCTTTTAATAGTTTATGATTGAAATTTATTACAAATGTATACCATATTTTCACGCTACTAACAGTGTGTTGCATTCAATATCTCTAGCCTGAGGTATTCCAATGGCATTCCCATTTTATCTAAAATGAAAGTAACATGCACCTCCAAGTTATTACATTATAAATGAATAATGTTAATTATATTTGTACAAGCCCATCAAACAAATTGAGGACACTAACAGCATGTGAGTTTTTAAAAAAATAAAAAAAAAAATAGGTAAGATCCCAAGCACAAAGCATAATATGCATGTGAAGGCCTCAATAATAAGCTATTGTCTTCTCTAACTTATCTACTTGTCTCCTCTCTCTCATGGAATTGCTAACTATATTATAAATATTCATTAATAAAAAAAGACAACTTTTAAATAAAAATATAAATATACAATTAATATTTTAATTGCAATATAAATCATTATATAAATTGAGCCCCAGGACTCCGCACGTAGAGTTACGTGCGGAGTCCAATGAAATTGAGCTGTGGAGGTGATCGGCCCGGTAACACAATGAAATATTTTCCACATGTTATTTTGTGTTATTCAGGTGTTATTGTATGTCATTCAGGTGTTATTGTGTTCTGGGAATATTCTCGGTGTTATAATAACAAAATAACATTTCAGTAATACTTGAATAATACGCAATAACAACATAATAACATGGGAGAAATATTCTTTTGTGTTACCGGACAGATTCCTTTTTTCTACGTGACGAGATTTCATTTGATTTCATTTGACTCCACACGTAACTCCACGTGTGGACTCCTGATATAATATTTTTTCCCCTCCTCGAAGGTTGGCAAATAGCGGTATCATTTAGTTTTTAAATGGCATTCTTCTAACCACTAAAGCTGACTTCATTTCGATTGGTTGGACTAATAAAAAATAGGTGCAAAATATTTTTTATTTGAGAATTAGTTTTGTTTATTCATCTAATAAAAAATAAATATGCTTTGAATTTAAATATAAATTTATTTATATACTAAAGTACATTATTATAAGATTTTGAATGGCCGCCAAAAACAGAAATCAAATTTATGTTAAGAAAGTGCATTTAGAAAGACTATATTGTCAAACATGACATTGCGTTAATGTAAATATAACTTATTTATTCATTATTCAACAACTTTATTATCGTACTCCTTTAAAAATGTAATATTTACATACATAGCACTCAATTCTTATGTATTACATATCTAACCCCTACCGTTCATGTTTTACAAACATGTCACCTTAGCCATATACTAAAATCCGTATTATTGAAAGATTTGAGTGGTATAAATGTAAAAATCAAATTTTGGATGTATATATAAATAAATAAGAATTGGGTGGTATGCATGTAAATGCCCCAAAAAAAGGTTTATAAGTGGACCAGTCACAATGAAATTGTTTTTAACTGGTACTAAATGCAGCCCGCCATGTTTTTTTTTAATATTTTTTTATAGTTTATATATTATTATTTACATCATCTTTTAATGCTAACCAAAAATTCAAAAAATTAGGTGACCGTCCTTTGTGATATTAAGTAGGGGTGTAAACGAGTCGAACTTAAGAAAATTCAAGCTTTGTCCGTGATCAACTCATTAAAAAATATCGTTGTTCGTGTTTGGCTCGTCTATAGATTGAGTTACAAAAAAAATATGTTGGTGTTCGGCTCGTTTGTTTAATAAGCCGAATATGAGCTGTATGCGAGCGACTCATTTTGACAACCTTAGTCACTCAATCTTAAGTTATTAGAAGTAAGTGCGAGATTTAAATC
>NW_018235642.1:0-386 GCF_001263595.1 Phalaenopsis equestris
ATAATTTATTTCTTAGTTAAAAGCATTATAAGTCTAATGCCAACATGTGCCTCTTCAAATTTAATGTTCTTAGTTGGGTATGATTTTAGTCAAATTTTTAAGTCACTTTAAAAGTTAATTGAATTTTGAATTATGTTAGATTCAACTTGCCATTGTAGAGTCTAATTCACCTTGTTATTTAAGTAAAAATTATTTGATTTTTATTTTTGTTACCTTAAATGGAAGTCATATGGAAGTTCAACTTCCATTTCTTTCTATATTGATGTTCTTAAAAAATGTATTCAACATGGAGTCATATCAGTGATTGTACAGATTTTGATGAAGGAAACAATACAAGTGCATGCTTTCTAAGATTTTAAATAAAGGTGGGGGTATAAATAAGATGA
>NW_018235643.1:0-2836 GCF_001263595.1 Phalaenopsis equestris
TCATTGATTAGGGAACTTTTCATCACATTCTTATTTCTTGTTTTCTGACTATGCCAATCTTCTCCAAAAACCTACTGCACTTCAACAACAACAGCTTCAAAAGTGTCAAACTCAGTGACCAAGGGGTTTTCCAAAGCACACTTCCCTTTTCCAGCAAGTGAGGGGGAAGGAGTGGTAATAATACTGACTTCATTAGGTTCTGCCCTCACCACACAACCCGGGGAAGTTTCCAAGTTGTTGTTGGGTTCTGATAATTCCCTCAATGGATCACCAGAGGGGAAAGTAGTAGGAGAATTAGTGTTCTTAACAGAAATAGTTTTACTGGTTTGCCTGACAGCCTCACTGTGATTAAATGCAGTGGTATTATTGCTTTTTACCTGATTAGAAACCTCACTAGCTACCCTTGGATTCATAGAGAGTTTTTTTGTAGGGGGTGGAGCCTATATCATTTCTCAATAGTGTATCTAAACATTTTACAGTGTTGGCAGTAAAAAGGCTTTTGTTCAACAGTTATATCTTGACAAAACCCCTCTTCATCAGAACCAATCCATATCCTTTTAATCTCAAGGAGGGTTATGTCTCTTTCCACCTGAATTCTAGCAAGAATAGGTCTTGCCTTATTGATAGTAGGAGCATCCACCTTGAGGGGAGTACCTAGTGTAGTGCATTAAGCCTGAAGTAAGGTAATGGAAGACCTGGTAGCTTAAACCAAACTGGGACCACATGAGTCTCCTTAGTTGGGTCAAAGTCTCTAGTCGATTTCCAGATTTTCATTGTAACTCCTGCTATAGAAACAAATTGTTTAGCAAATAGCCTAGCATAATCTTCTTCCATTGAGAGTTGGATAAGAAGGTGTCTGCCATCTATCAAACCAAGCTGGATACTCTGGCATTCATTACTGCCTACTGATGACATTTTAAAGATGAAAGGGATGAGAGGACCTTCAATTTGCCCACTTTGTTGTGCTGCTGAAGAAACCTTGGATCACCTATTTTTCTCATGTGCCCTCTCACAAAAAATTTTGTCAGGTTTAGTCAAGCTCTTGAATATTAATTGTCAGAATCTAAGATGGCTTAAATTTTCTACTAGCTGGGAAGATTGGCATAACAAGAACCTTTGGGTGATACCATGTTTTGTGGCTTGGTTCATATGGATGTACAGAAACCACAGAAAATTTGATGAGAAGGTTTCAGGGTCAAAATCTGTGATTATTAATTGTATCTCTTATATTAAAAAATTGATCAAGTTTCATCACTTCCCCAATGTTATAAAGCACTGGACTCAAGGAAACAATACTCCTATTCTTCAGCCTTTCAAACTAATCCTTTGGAGGCCTCCCCCTACTGGTTGGTTGAAGGTCAACACTGATGGCAGCTTCTCAAATTGTTGTGCTGGTATTGGGGGAATCTTCAGGAACTCTTATGGTTCTCCCATTATATATTTCACTGCTCCTGCTGTGGCAATGGACGCTCTGGAGGCAGAATTCATAGCTATCTACTGGGCCATCAGAATTGCTTCTTACTGCCATATGGGTCCTTTGATCATAGAAATAGATTCTACTAATTGCATTAAAATTTTCCTTCATGATGAAACCCCTCCTTGGAATATAACCAGATGGAACAATTTGTTATTAGCCCTACTACCTAGAGACAATATCAATATCAATTATATTCCTAGAGAGGGTAATTGTCCTGCTCATTGGCTTGCCTCCCAGGGTAGAAATACTGAACAAACTTTTGTTAGGATGATACTTATAACTGAATTAAAATTTCTACTCAATGGAGACAATTTCACGCTCCCTTATATTAAATGTATGTAACTGCTATGGGAGGTAGACCCTTGGGGGAAGGTATTAAGTCACATAGTGTTAGACTTTACTGTTGGTCTTTGTGTGTATTCTCTATTTATGTGTCCATACTCATGTGTTCCCTAGTTCAATTTTTGCTTTTAGAGAGAATATATATCTCTCCAACTCTTGTAATCCTCATTTTGTTCCTGATTAACATGTAAGGAGCCTTAGTTGCTCTTTTCCTTTAATACATATATATATATATATATATGTGTATAGTATATATCTTCGGGATGCTGGCGGCTAGACCTAGCTGTGCTCTGCTAGGGTTTTGGCTGTGATGGAGCTGCTTCGAGGTGGGAGCTGCTTTGAGATGTTTTGGACCTGAGTGAAGCTGCTTTCTCTTCAAGAACTCCCTGGGGTTTGTGGTGGGGGGTTTTTGGTGGTTTGGGTTTTGCCCGCGAAGTTTGTTTCAAGTTTTTGTTACTGTTCTATTGCTAAAGCTATTGTTAGCTACTGCTTTTTCTTTGGTCTTTCCCTTCTTTGATGGTTTTTCCTGGTTTCAGTTCTGATTGATACTTTTTCAGGATCTGAAATTGCTTCTCTCTTTCTGCTGGACTTTGATCTTTACTGTTTGGGGGTTCTGTTTGGAGGTTCTCTCTTTCTCTGCCTTTATCATTAGTCTATGATGTCCTCAATGGCCTAACCCATTGATGTGGATACAAATGCCCAGTGGACCAAGGTTACCTTTGCTTAAGTTGTTGGTAGTGGCTTGGAAGTACCTAAATCCTTTGAACATTTGGTTTTTCCTCAATTTTTACATGATGCTCCTGCCTGCTGGGAGGGGATTTTACCCCTTTGTTAATCCTTTAGGAGTAAAGGATGGTGAACCTGCAATTATCTTCTCCCCTTAAGAAATTAGTGAGCTCAATGAAATAGTTAAATCAAAATTTACTCTGATTGGAAAATTCCAGTTTGGCCAGCCTAAAATGGATTTGTTATGGAAATTCTTTAGGGTTTGAAATTAACAGGTGCTTGGAGGCTGGG
>NW_018235644.1:0-234 GCF_001263595.1 Phalaenopsis equestris
TGGGAGAGATAGAGAGTGATAGCGTGGAAGAGAGAACAAGTGAGAAGTAGAAAGAGAAGAGATAGAGATAAAAATGGAGACAGAGTTGGAGAGGGAAAGGGATGGAGTGAAAGATAGAGACAGATAGAGAGTGCAAAAGATGGAGTGCGAGAGAGTAATGATGAAAGTGGGAGAGAGAAAGAGATGAGTTAAATAGAGGGAGAGTGTGTAAATGATGGAGAATGCGAGAGAGAT
>NW_018235645.1:0-430 GCF_001263595.1 Phalaenopsis equestris
TTTTTGATGTTTTGTTGCAGGAATGATGAATTAGATTCAATAGAGCAAAATTGTGCAAAAAGGAGCGACTTTGGAGTGAAAAAGACTAAAATGTGGAGATTTGAACTAGGCCGCCGACGGGGCCCTCGACGCCAACGACGACGAGCTTTTCTCGAGGCTACAGGACAAAATTCTCCAGAAGTCCGCCGACGGCGCCCTCGAGGCCGCCAACAGTGAGCTCGACGATTATGCCTACTCAAGCTTTGGATAAGGCCAAATTTTGAAGAGATGCTTAGGCAACTCTTAGGAAAGCTCATCAACAACTTTAAAAGAAGATTTTGGCTGAAAATCTAGAAGGTCTAGAGAGTCTAGGAGGGGCTAGAGGTCCTGAATGTTAGAAAGGTTCCAATAGTGTATAACAATTGTGAGGAATTCTTCGAGAGCTTGTAAG
>NW_018235646.1:0-3258 GCF_001263595.1 Phalaenopsis equestris
TTTTCATTTATTAGCTTCTCCTTCACTAATAACTTATAAATTTTTTTTTAAAATCATGTTTTTCATTTATGATAACATTGTCATTGCGGGTCTCAAGCCCGGATGTGAGAAGTGGAGGGTTGCATCAGGTAGTCGACAGACAGCATAAAATTTGTTGAAAAAAAAAAACATGCTATTTCATTTATGATGTTTTTTGCCTGACAACTTAGATTACTCTTTTAGAAGTCTGATTATATTCAAATTATTTTTCTTTCTATTGATAAAAAATGAAGTGATTATTTTAACATATGTTGCACATTTGATTCCGATTGCAACTTAGTGCTTGCTTGTTTTCTTTTTTATCCACAATGCATATTTGTCTTCGTAGTCCTTCCATATCATGCTTGTTTGTTTCATTTGCATTTATGTTATTTCATTTCAACATAAAAAAAAAATTTAATTGATAGAATTGTTGAAAAGAAGTAGAGCTGATGTCTAAATATTTTGATGTATTTAAGAATTGTCCTTTTACCGTAAAAAATTTTATAGACCAATTTATGTATTATTACTAAATGAGGTAAAATATTCCAACTATTAAATGTCAAATGAGTTCAACTTTTAGTTCAAGTGTTAAAGCCAACCTACCACCACATCATTCCACTATCAAAAATTTATAATCCATTGCTAACGCATCATATCCAGCTTTTAGGCCTTTGGCAACATCTAGAAACTCTTTGAACATAGAGGAGCATGATACTTTTACTAGTGTCTGCCGCCGCGGCTCGTTTGATCACAATTTTGTGTTGGGTGGAGCAAGAAAGATGTATACGCAGTGGCAGCATAGATGAATATTAGAGCGTACGTGAACCCAAAAAATTAAAAAAAATTCTTTAAAAAAAAAGCTAATCAAATATATTTTATATTTTTTATTTATAAAAATATATTGATCATAATAATACCCAATGTTAAAAGAAAAAGAAACAAAAATAAGACATTAAAAATAAAAATAAAAAACAGAAAATAATCCCGAACAAGCTCATAATGTTTGCAAACAGCTAGTTTTCGATTATTTGTTAAGCGAGCGGAACACAAACAAACTTTTAAGCTCGAATTACAAACGAGCCAAACACAAATAACTTTTTAGTTGATCGTGTTAAATTTTTTTTAGTTTGGAATAAAAAAAATTATATATATTTATATGTAAATTTTGAGCCGACTTAATTGCAGACGAGACGAACACGTGCCAAACTCAAGCTCAAATGCTTTACAGCCTTATCTGTAGTACACAATCATGAAAAAAACAAATATGAGCATCATTTAAAAGGCTCCCTCTCTCTCTCTCTCTCTCTCTCTCTCTCTCTCCATTGCAGAAACTATCAAAATTTGACGCTACAGAACCAAAGCATATTTGTTTTTAAATGATTATTTTTCAATTTTATTCAATCACGTAAAGATTATGAATAAAAATAAATAAAAATGATGCCAAACAAACACTTAGATTTGGCCATTTAATTTAATAAGATTAGAAATCAATATCAATTTTCAATTAAACTCAAGAAAAAAATTTAACCTACAAAAAAAAAAAGAGGATTTTATTTTCACAAGAGGAAAAAAAAAACTAATCTCTAAAATATTATTTCAATCAACGATAACCAAATGAGTCATAAGAAGATATTACATGACAAAGCAAGACAGTTGAACAAGACAGTTCCTTTGTAGACAAAGTAAAGATCCGGCCCATCGCCTTCTACAAGAGAACTTGAATTAGGTTTTCCTGAAGCGAGTTTATGGGGGACCTAACCGCCAAACTCAAGATTCTGCCGAAACCATCTAAAACATCTGACAGTGGACCCTTCAGAATTAAGCGTTTGCATATGTTCCGCATATGATGCCTTGATCCAATTCTCCTTATCAGAGTTACCAACAACTACACAAGCAATTTTAGTCATTAAATTTAGGGGTGTCGAAAATTGATCCAATACAATGAACTCGACTCAAACCTACCTTTAAAAATCCAAGTTTGGATTAGTACGATTAATTTTTAGGTCAGATTTGAATCAAAACTCCCAAAAAGATTAATTTTTTGGGACAATTCCTGCCAACTCAAAACTGATCGATCCGTCAACATGAATAGATTCAAATTCGACCAGCCAAACCAAAATTGACTCAATTTTGACCCAAACTAAAACTCAAAATTAAAAAAATTGACCTGAATAGCTGTTATGCATCTACGAAATGAGTTACACTGGTCTTTAGGCTTGAGTCAGTCTGATCAAAGGTAAGTCAAAATAGGGTTTGATTTTTTCATTTGTTTAATAAGATACAGTTGGGATCGGGTTAATTTTGAATTGGACTTGAACCCAACCCACAAACCCGATTTGACACCCCTATCGTTTATATTTCCAAAGACGAGCTAAGAGAAAGCCAAGGGCGCATTATTTAAACCAAATCTACAATTCCTAATAATTCAGATACTACTACCAAGCAAATGATTCAAAATCTGAAGATTTAGAGCTTCCTGAAGAGATGCCTCCAGCATCTTTAAAGTATCTCAAGCCTAATATGACAATCAAAAACATATTCAATTCTTCAAGATCTACTATCTTTTCCATGCCACTGAAGAACATTACGTAAGATATGAAAGCTGGAGGCTAAGAAAACTAACTCACAGAAGACAATCATATCTAAAACCAAAAAATTGAATCTTTCCAGCTCCGGAAAATTCACCGTTAAACCCCAGAAATATAAACCTATTTGATAACTCGTCATCTTTTTTCTACAGAATAATTGCATCCATATCTTATGTTATTGTTCCATTCCTGTAACAGAACCACTTCTTTATTGGCATTGAAGATGAAACCAGTATGTCAAGGCCTGTTCAAAAAATATTATACTCTACACCATGAAATTTTTTGTCCCAAATAGACACATCTATTAGGGGAACAACCAGCTCCAAAAATAATATTTGAATAAAATGGTACAGAGCAATTCAATTGGACGGATAAACTTTATGAATCCAACCAACATGCCCGTAAAGCAAGCATCCACACACATCACTAAGAGAAGATGAATAAAAGAAGTCACGCTTACATATAGAAAACAAAATATACGATAATCACTAGGTTAGCTAGAGAATTGAAGTTATGAACATCAAAAAGATGAGGCATATTTATAAAGGAGAATTATGGCTAGGAAAATTTAATAAAGGAAGCATAAGCACAATTACCTTTTTTTCGGAAGATTGACATATATATCACTCAATTCTTATGTATTTACATA
>NW_018235647.1:0-841 GCF_001263595.1 Phalaenopsis equestris
GAAAAATTGGAATGCATCCGGACCAGAGCAAAAATCGTGAAAATTTTGCCTTGGGCGCCGACACTGCCCTCGACGCCCTTACCGGTGGGTTTTTCTCGAGAGTCTAGGAAAAATTAATACAGAGGCTCGCCTACGGCGCCCTCGACCCTGCCGACAGCGAGACCGACAAAATGGCGGTTACTTCGGTTCAAATGGCGGTCTTTGGCGGTTTCTGGGAGGGAATAATCTTTTTAAACTCAAAAATTTGATTCCTAGTTCATATTTTCCCTCCAAAAATGAAGTGAAACTCCACCAATCTCATTCCCATGGTGTCCAATTCCCCTGATAATCCAAGAATGCAAGTTTTCATTTGGTGAAAGTTTAATAGTGCAGAAGCGCATCGAATCTTCAACAAGTTACTGACAAAGAAAAGATTGATCAAGGAACGAGGATTCGTAAATCATGGATTGAATAATCCCACGATGGCTATTAAAGAAACGATAGTGCGGCGAAGATAAGAAGTGTTGTGCTACATTACCGCCGTTGTGGTGGTTCCTATGGTAAAAGAATTCTATGCAAATTTACAAGGAATCAACCAGGGAGTTGTTTATGTGCGAGGAAGATGGATCACTTTCACTCCTGCACGGATCAACGAATTATACATGATTAAAAATGTTCCTGTCTGCCACTATTCCAATTTTGTCCCAATGAGAAACCAGAGGAATGAAATTTACCAATATTTAACGGACAAAACTGACGACTGGGAAACAAGAGAAAATGTGTATCTTAGTTTTTCTACGACACTCCTAAATCCCATTTCGAAATAATGGCACTTTTTCATTTCTGCAAAACTGTTACTGAT
>NW_018235648.1:0-215 GCF_001263595.1 Phalaenopsis equestris
GATTTCTCTGTATTTGGAACATTATTTGACGCATGTTTAATTATCTTGAAAAAGTTTTGAGTTATGTGAAAGAACTAATTTAGTCTAAATTAGGAGAAATGTCAATTTATGGTTGCAGGAGGAATTGTACTAAGGCATAAAATTTTGGAAGATGGTATGGAAGCTGACCCTATAAAAATCCAAGTTATATCTAAATAACACCTCCTACTAATGTA
>NW_018235649.1:0-1614 GCF_001263595.1 Phalaenopsis equestris
TCTTGCTTCTTGCCTGTATGCTTTAAGTCACCCTGTATTTCAAAATCAAAACTAAAAATTAAACAAAATAAAATTCACTACCAAAATAGTCAAAATATAATGTAACTCAAAATTTAATCACAAACAAAATAACAAACAAAAATTGCAACTAAGTTAAGACGTCTCTATAGGATGATCAGGAACCCCTCGAAGGAGGTAACCTATGGTTACTAACAAGATTTTGCACTGTCTAAATGAAAGTATGGAACTCATTAAGTTGAGTTCAGTAAATTTTTTTGGACTAAGTGAATTCAAAAGAAAATAGTGGTGTCGGAACAAGGGAACCGTACGATCCTAACTGATGTCTCTCTAATGAACTTGAATATTCCCCATAACATTTAAATAACCATGACCTTATGAAACACTTTATTTAACAATAAGAATTGATACATTAGAAAACCTAAACTCACCATGACGAGGAGCTTGGGGTTAACATTGTGGGCAACACGACTATCTTCAACAGTAAAAAATGTCTACACCAGGTAAACCATTTCTTTAGAATTAAACAACAAGTCATAAGATTTTGAGGTTCTCCGCCTAGTACAACATAAATCCTTAACTTATCTTTAAGCCTTTATATAGCTCTACTGTACAATATAAGCCCTAACCCGTTTTAAGATTCTAAGGTTGTCATTCGTTATGACCTAAATCCTCATATCTTTCAGGGTATTTGTGTAATTATTTCACACGAATGTAAACCCTAAATAAAAAAATTGGCAGGATGAGACATTTAAATATTTCTCCTCTAAATTGAAACCAAATCATAGGATAGCTTGGGAAGTCACCGAGGTTCTTGTAAATATCTATGACATCCCCTAGTTCTTCTTCCTTAGGATTCTAAGAATAAATATTCCAAATTTGAGTCATTCCCATTTCACACCTCTTTGTCTGATCTCATTGAAAAGTCTTAATCCTTTGACCTCTACGAAGACAATATCTCTTAATTTTTATTGAGATTTTTCTTAGGTGACGTCGGTTACCCTAGATGTAATAAACTATAATGGTTTGCTTTTATAGGAAACTTTCAAGAACCAAGCTTAATATAAACCCTGTTTAATTTTTCAAATTAAATAGGGGAACTTGTCCGCTTATAAAAAAATGGTTTTGCAGACCAAACGAATGTCATATATTTCTTTGTTTATTTGACGAGCCTCACTCTCAAGTCTTGTGTTTATCTTTCGAGATACATACATAGCATGAGGTGTAGTGCTTTTTCATCTAAACTTTGAGAGATATGGGATCAGTTTGATATATTTATATATATATATATGTAAATTAAAATGCTTTTCCAAAGCGGGTGATGGGATTTAAATTATGGTCGTCGATAGGTTCCAGCGAGCAACTCCTTAACTAAATAGTGTTGACAGCTTCTGTCAACTCCAATGGGGAATAGTTTCTCTCTCCATTTAAATAAATAAATATTGTCTTCATACATCGGTATTGTGTCCATGTCCCTTATGGATTAAATTACCTTTCTTTTGTTGGAATACCTCGCGTATTTCTTTCTTCGGTAAGTACGACCAACTCTTTCAGACTTCAAGATAGTCTATTCATCCACCTTTGAATAGAGTGATT
>NW_018235650.1:0-353 GCF_001263595.1 Phalaenopsis equestris
GAGATAGAGAAAAAGAGGGAGAGAGCATGAGAGATTTATAGAAAGAGATAGACCGAATATAAAAGAGGGAGAAAGGAATGGAAAGAGATAGAGGGATAGAGAGGGGGAGAGAGAGGGAGAGGGAGTGAGAGGGAGAGAGAGGGAGAGGGAGGGGAGAGAAAGAGAGGGAGATATAGAGTTGTGGAGTAATAGACCAAGAGAATTTGACAGATAAATTGGGAAAGAGAGGAGTAAGAGTGGGAGGGATAGAGAGAAAATGATAGCTAGATGCAAATGAGAGAGAGAGAGAGAAGCAAGAGCGAGACAAATAAGGAGGACGTGAAGGAGACAGAGGGAATATAAACATAAAAAGA
>NW_018235651.1:0-803 GCF_001263595.1 Phalaenopsis equestris
TTTTTACATGAATCTCTAAGATTTTTAATACTTCATAAGTACAAATTCCTTTACTTAGAATCGAAAAACATAATCTTATTCTATCATACTAAATATCTTAATCTTTAAAATTAACCTTTATTATTTAAAATTTTTTGCTTAAGTTCACTATATGCTTAAGTTCAGTATATATTTAGAAACATAAATATAGCTATCTTAAGTTACCCTCTAATACCAAAGGTCATGTTATATTTTAAAATATTTTGAAAATACAACTAATTTAGGAAAAATAAAATTAAGTTTCTTTTCTTTGAAAAGGAATTTTTATTTCCCCAAACTTAAATTTTTAAAAGATGTAGCATGAAAAACTGAAAAAATGAAGGGTGAAAGAAAACATTTAATACATAAAGGAAAGACTTACCTCTTGAAGGTTCTGATTTGAATCTTAACTCTGAAATATTTCAGGTGTTAATATGAAAAGCTACAAGACCTACAACATTAAATAACACATAATACATAAAATTTTGCTGAGAAAGAGTTAACTATAAATACATCCAACAAAGTACTAAAAATTAATAACTTCAAACAGTTTCACAGATCTATTGTTCAAAACACAACATAACAATTAAAATAAAGTGTTACAATCCACAAACAAACAGTCTTAACAACAAAGTACAACCAAACAAAAACTAAACAAAAAATCTGACTAAAGCATCACGAATCATCGTCTTCTTCTTCTTCTTCTTCCACATCCAACTTCTGCTGTTGATATGGGGTTAAAACAGGGTGAGTAGGAAATTAAACTAAGTGATCACCCCTCATGT
>NW_018235652.1:0-262 GCF_001263595.1 Phalaenopsis equestris
GTGGCTAATACAATTTTAATTTTTTTTTTTTAAAAGTCAGACCGCAGCTGCAGCTAGAAAGCTGTCACCGCACCTATCCAGTGCCCGTGGGAAAACACAATCTTCAGTTGCAACTTTTTGAAAAAGCTACCAAAACACAGTTTACCCAAACAAACAAAACTGCAGTGCGGTGCCGCACCGCCTACACCGCCTACCCAAACGGAGCCTAAGTTGATACATAAAGCTACTTTTGCATGGAAGTGATTCCCATTGTCATATAGTT
>NW_018235653.1:0-788 GCF_001263595.1 Phalaenopsis equestris
TTTAATTATTAAAATAATTAAAAATAAAATAAAAATCAAATTTTTATTTTAAATAATTTTTATTTTTATTAAATCTCCCTAATATCAAAAAACTAAGTTTCATAATTTTTGGAGTTATATTTTTATTTTTAAAAATCATTTAAAACTCAGAAAACCACTTTTCATAATTTTTCTAAGTGTATTTAATTTTTTATAATTATTTTGTACAAAAATAAAAGATCTTTTAAAAAATCAACTTCGGTACTTCGACTTAGTCAAATAATTATCAAATTCTTATAGTGAATAACCATGATTTTTATGAACAATATGGGATTGATTTTATCAAATTTTTATAAGTATTTAATTTACATAAATTAATACAAGATATTTAAATTTAATTAAATATAGAAATTCACAATGTAATCCAAAGGATCATGATATTTTTCCTAGACTTCTCTGACCACAAGAAACCTAACAAAATTATTTTCATAATTTTTTAAGTGATATTTTGATTTATATAATTAAAATAAGCAAAATTGTCAACTCTAGCTTTAAAATTAGGGCTAGAAGCATATAGATCCCTCTGACCTTGAAAAAATAAGAAGACACGACCTCTATCCTGAGGAATGAATCCTTAAACTTTCAAGCCATGGTGAGCAATATTTAATCATAGAAAATTAAAATAGTATAGAGGGTATTTAATCCATTAAGAATCATATGTTTGTCAAATAATTTTAATTTTTAATCCAAATTTTTCTCCTCTATTCAATAACTAAGAGAGTATTTTTATTTTATTTTTATGAATTTTT
>NW_018235654.1:0-564 GCF_001263595.1 Phalaenopsis equestris
AGAATAAAAATAAAAATAAAAGAAGATTCATATAAACATCACTCCTTATTTCTCATTTCAAATATAAAAACATATAAACCTACATACAACTAAATGTGTAAATAAATATACTATTAGAGATCCCAAGAAAAACACTTTGGTCCTAAGAAAAACACTTTCATATTTAGTGTTCTAAATTAATGCGATAATTATTCTTTGCGTTATAAGTTTAAAACTATTTTTGTTTATTCTACACCATTTCGAAGAAGCATATGTACAAAGAATCTGCTCTATGGTCCTTATAATCAAGACCAAGCGAGCTCGAGAAACTCATGCATACCGCCTATTAACTCGAGAAACTCATCTTAGTTTTTTACTTTAACGGTTCTGTGATCGTCTTTTATGATGTGCAGGGGGACATACTCATATCTTTTCCCTTACACTTATTAGAAAGATTCATGCTAAATCCTCTCTTTTATTCATGATAAATTATCTCAGATCGAAGCTGCATCCGTTTCCTTTCTCTCCAAAGAGTGAATAGGGGCTTATACCCACCATTTCTTACAGATGATCGCTCGACACATG
>NW_018235655.1:0-788 GCF_001263595.1 Phalaenopsis equestris
AAAATTTGCTCCTTTGAGTTTTCTGACCTTAGAGATATTTTTTTCATTTTCACCATTTCAAATATTTTTTTTATTAAGCTTGAATTTAAAATAATTCAAATAAATCATAAAGAATTCCAAAAATCATGAAATTTTGTCTAAAGGCTTATTTAGTCTAGGTCTACCTCCAGTAAAAATTTCAAGGGATTAGAGTTTACCTTGGTTAAGTTAGGAATTTCTTTGGAAAATCCTATTTTTGCATGAAAATAATTATATAAATTAAATTAAATGTTAAAAAATCATATTTTCTCCTCTGATGTCTTAATTAACCCATGAATGAGGTAGGATAAAAATTTGGAAGTCATTTCAATTGAATTTGACAAATTAGGAAGTGTTAGAGCCTTAGGGGCAAATGTGTAATTTTGGAAATTTAGCCTTAATTAACATTTAGGCTTAAGTCAAGGAGGGGAGTGAGCAACCTCTAAGCTTAATCAATTTATTGCATGCTTGAAATATAAGGTGTTAATTTGTAGAAACCAATCTCACTTTCTTAATTAAGATTAATAAATTTCTAAATTATTTAAATTTGGAAGTTTATTAAAACTAAATGATCCTGGACTTAGGGGTATGACTTTTGAAGCCAATAATTAATCAATTTAATACCCATATCTTGATTTTCAAATAAAATCCAAATCATGAATCATGACCACTTAAAGCTTAACCCTTTTCAAAACTAATTAAGACACTCGCCTAGGCCTTAAGGGCTTGGTGGTGACTTAGGCAAAATAAAAAATTGATTAAATAAGGAT
>NW_018235656.1:0-260 GCF_001263595.1 Phalaenopsis equestris
ACTTGACCAAGGTAAATTATAATCCTTTGAAATTTCACTAGAAGTAGACTCAGACTAGAAAAGCCTTTGGACAAAATTTCATGTTTTTTTGAGTTCTCTGTGATTTATTAGAATTATTTTAATTTTTGGGCTATTTAATAAAAATAAAATATTTTAGGTGGTGAAAATTAAGTTTTATATTTTTAAAAAAATCTCCATAAGGTCACAGAACTCAGAGAAGAAAAATTTATATATTTTTTTTATTTTTCTTTGATTTATTG
>NW_018235657.1:0-1022 GCF_001263595.1 Phalaenopsis equestris
TGAAGTTTTTATAATTATTTAAATAAAAAATATCCCTAATTTCCTAATCATCTACGCAGCGCCATCGCGTCCTCATACTCGCCAAACTTTCCACACAGCTCTCTCTGATTCGGTGCCGCCGTCCACATAGCCATTGAGTCAGCCCCACATTGACGCTCCATTCCGGCGGGCTCACGTCCATCCAATACACTCAAAAATGGACAACATACGCTCATCGTACCCAAGTAACCTAACCCGAGAACCGCTCATTTGCTAACCTTAAGATCTCGCTTGATACTCAATCAAATTGGGTGAGGTTTGTTCCTACACCTTCATCTAATTGAGAAGAACACATTTATACAACTTGATACGCATGAAATACAATTTTGCTTCATAAAGTTCCAAATTGAGGGCAAAATTAGGGATTTTAATCCATATCTTTGTCCAAGAGGTGTAGACTGAATTGGATTAGTTTCTGAGCTTTGCCTTGAGTCCACGATTGTCCTCTAAATGCTGTTGTGCTATGGTGTTGGGTCTAGGTATGTCTTCAATCAGAGGGTGGATCGGGTTTGGTCTAGGCTATGTTAGGGTGCTCAAGAGAGAGGGGTTTTGATAAGGGAAGTCTCCTTGAGCTCTTGTGAAGCTTTTGGAGCAATCAATTTTGAGCTTTGGTGGATTTGGTGGTATGTCCGTGAAATGTCTTGATTTTAAAGCTTAAAATTGGGGCTAAGCAATAAGGGAGAGTGCTGAAAAGTGGTTGGAATAGGCTTAAGAAGGTTGCAATTAAGGTCTGGGTCAGGGCTTCACCAAGGTAAGAGTACTTCTCCTCCATGGCCATCAGGGGGTGGGCAATTTATAGAGGGGAAACTAGGCTCCAATTGTGCATGCTGAGGTGTCTAAAGGGCTGTTGAGGTGGAGGGTTAATAAGGGCGATTGGCCACTTGAAGTGGGCCAGCTTGAATGAGGACAATTTTGGGTTTAACCCATGGTGGCTATTCGATTTAGTGTTTTTCGGTGGTGTCGGCACTATTTTTGGTGTGGGG
>NW_018235658.1:0-333 GCF_001263595.1 Phalaenopsis equestris
ACCTTATTTAATTGGAACTAAATGTATAGTGCATGAAGATCATTCTATTACTAAATACTTAATGCAAAAGAAGGATGTTAAACCAAGATTATTTAGATGGATACTTCTATTGCAAGAGTTTGATTTTACAGTGATTGATAGAAAGGGAAATGATAATTAAATAGCTGATCATTTATCTAGAATATAAATAGAAATATTAACTAATTTTATAAATGAAATTTTAGAGAATTTCCTGATGAACAATTATATAGTATTGATGAAATGGATGTACCGTGGTATGCTGATATAGTAAATTATATTGTAAGTGATATTCTACCACCTGATATAAAAAAT
>NW_018235658.1:1699-2404 GCF_001263595.1 Phalaenopsis equestris
GACATTAAACCAAACACTTTTTGGGAGGCAACCCATACTTATATGTCTATGTATTACTATTTAGTTTGTTAAGTGTCTTATATATTAGTAGATAATAATCCTACACAATTGCATTTATTATAAATTAAGTCAAATATTATTATTGGAAGAAAAGTTGGTATTTAATTGAACGAAAAATGAAAATCCCATAAATTTAGCCACTGGCGCCGACAGCGCCAGAATGGGCACCAACGGCGCCCAAGAAAGCGGATATTAGCACCAACAGCGCCCATCGGGAGCGCCGGTGGTGCCAAGAGCGATTGGACTGTTTCTGCGACTTTTAGCAGACTTTGGTGGGATTTCGATCCATAATAACCGTCGGGAGGTGTTTTTAAAGTCCTAAAAACTTTCTAGGACGTCTAGAAACTTTCTATTTTTTCATTCCATGGCTTTCAATTCCAGAAAAACTTCAAGGTATGAACTTTTTAATAGAAGAAAGTTTATTAGTTTCGATGCGCAGAGATTATACGATAAAGTTATTGTGAAGAAGAGATTGATCAAGGAAAGAGGATTTGTTAATCATGGGTTGATCAATCCAAGTGCTCCAGTTGACAAGTTCATTCTGCAAAGGAGAAGGTAAGTTCTGTGTTACACTACCGCTGCGATTGTTTTACCTGTAGTAAAGAAATACTATGCAAATTTACATGGAATTACCCAAGAAGTTGT
>NW_018235659.1:0-480 GCF_001263595.1 Phalaenopsis equestris
TGAAGAAAATTTTTGTGTTTGAAATATAAACGAGTTGAACACGAACAATGGTATTTTTTAAAGAGCTGAGCCGAGATTGCTTGTGTCGGCTCATTTACACCCTCAACTAGCACTACCAATTCATTCAAGAGTCCAATTACATAAAATTAACTAATTATTTTTCACTCTATCCCTTCTTTCAACACATTAAAACTTGAAGGGCGGGACAACACAGCATTTTAAAAAGGGGAATTTGCAAACATACCTCACAATTTTTATGTATTTACATATCTAACAATTATCTTTTCATATTCTCATATATAGCATTTTAGCATCATAAATACAACGAAACATATGCATGAAAAAAATAAATTTTAAACTAGTATATATTTTAATGCATTATTAGATATTTGAATCTTATATAAATAAATATTATACTATGATATCAACTATGTAAAAACATAAAAAGTTATGTAATATGAGTGTGAATCCCCCTAAAAT
>NW_018235660.1:0-374 GCF_001263595.1 Phalaenopsis equestris
AAACCCCGTACCTGACCTCATTCGAAACAGTAGGGAGAATGCTCAATCATCTTGTGTGACCAAGCCTCCTGTTATGTTTCCCCTAAAAGAGTCCCCGATTGCGATTCTGACTGATCTCCTTGAGACGAAACACCCATCACATTAATCAGGTGGCTACAAAGCACAACATATCTTGATCAGAGGTTGTGATCGAACCAGTGACTAAATAGTATGACCGATTGAAAAGGATGGTTCAGAGGCCCTGAAGGCATAACCAAAGGGTGGGTTCAGAGGCCGTAGAGGCACGACCCATGGAATGTCTGAAGATGGAATACTCTCATAAATGAACCGACCCAAAATGGCATGTGGTTCGAGAAGCATCAGAGTATAAGGCT
>NW_018235661.1:0-817 GCF_001263595.1 Phalaenopsis equestris
ATTTACTGGAGAAAGATGCAATTTTCAATATTGATGACGAATGCCTAAGAACTTTTAAATTATTAAAAAAAATTTAATCACTTCACCAATTATAGTTTCACTAAATTGGGAAAAACCTTTTTAACTTATGTGTGCTGTAAGTGATTATGCTATTGGAGCTGTTTTAGGACAAAGATATGATAAAATTATCAAAGTAATTTACTATGCTAGTAAAACTCTTAATGAAACTCAAATTAATTATATAATAACTGAAAAAGAGTTATTAAGAAAAGTATATGCCTTTAATAAATTTAGATCATATTTGATTGGAACTCATTGTATAGTGCATAGAGACCATTCTGCTATTAAGTACTTAATGAAAAAGAAGGATACTAATTCGAGACTTATAAGATGGATTCTTCTTTTACAAGAATTAGATTTTGAAATAGTAGATCGAAAATGAACTGAAAATTAAATTGCTGATCATTTGTCTAGGCTTGAATTAGAAAAACCACTCTGTTTTGAACAAGAAATTAATGAACATTTTTTAGATGAAAAATTGTTCCCTGTAAATGAGTGGCATGTTTCGTGGTAAGCTGACATTGTGAACTATATTCTTAGTGATCTTAAACCATATGGAATGACATACCAACAAATGAGGAAATTTTTTTTTGAACCTAAGAATTATTTTTGGGTTGAGCCATGTTTATATAAACAAGCAAAGGATCTGATCATTCGAAGATGTGTACCATTAGAAGAAAGTTATTAAATTATCCAAAAATGTCATAATTGTAATTTTTGGTGACATTTTGGTGTTGATAAAATATCATACAAAATT
>NW_018235662.1:0-1056 GCF_001263595.1 Phalaenopsis equestris
TTAACAATAGACCTAACAACCCTTATTCCAATTTCCATAACTCAGGTTGGAAGAACAATCCTAACTTTAACTAGAACAACAACTATGGTGGGAAACCAATAAAGGGGAAATAATCAATAAAATCCTTTAGAAAAATGGAACAACTAAGATTAGTACCAACTATAGTCCTTCTTACCCTTTAGGATTTAACTCTAAACCATAATTCAATGAGAAGATGTTCTACTCTCCTACTATTGTGACCCTTCAACTAGTTGATTGACCGATCATTTATCCAAGGGGGTTTATAGAAGATGTTCTCGTAAAAGTTGACAAACTCATCTTCCTTATTGATTTCATTATTTTAGATATAAAGGAAGATAAATAAATTCCTATAATATTAGGTAGACATTTCCTAGCCACTAGACGAGCCATGATAAATGTGCAAAAAGTTGAATTAATTTTGAGGGTAAATGATCAAAAGATTTTGTTTAATATGAGTACTGAAGAAAATGGAGATGGATGTTTACGGATGGATTTAATTGATTATTTGTGTAGTTGCTATCTTTGAGAGACTTGTGAAGTCAAAGTAGTAGAGCCTTAATTGAAAGATGAAAACTTTGTAGACTCTATAGATGAATCTACTCTACTAGTAGAGGAGAATTAAAAAATTGTTCCGAAGAGGTTTGAGATTCTCAATGCAACAAAAAATTGTAAACCTTTTGTTCCTTCTATTGATGTACCCCTAAACTTGAGATGAAGGTACTTCCCAAAAATCTAAAGTATGCTTATTTGGAGAAGTCATCTACATCGTCAGTTATCATATCCTCAGATTCGACTCATTCATGATAGGAGAAATAAATGGATATTCTGAGTAATTATAAGAAAGCCTTCGGATGGGCCTTAACATATATAATGAGAATTAGTCCTTCTATATCTATGCATAGTATCCTAAGGGAAGATAATCATAAATCACATGTAGATCATCAAAGGAGATTAAACCCTATTATGAAAGAGGTTGTTAAAAAAGAAATATTGAAGTGGCTTGAATAAAAAATTATTTATACTATATAAAAAATT
>NW_018235662.1:1085-4852 GCF_001263595.1 Phalaenopsis equestris
ATGGGTTAGCAATATACACTATGTGCCTAAGAAAGGGAGAGTGACAGTGTCTGTAAATGAGCATAAGGAATTAATTCCTATTCAACATGTCATTGGGTGGTGTATACATATTAATTATAGAAAATTAAATTCTCCTACTATGAAAGATCAATTTTTTTTACCCTTTCTGGATCAAATGTTGGATAGGCTAGCTGGTCATCCATATTTTTGTGTTTTAGATGTATATTATGTGTATCATTAGATACTTATTGCTCCAAACGATTAGAAAAAGAATACATTCATAAGTTTGTACGGGACTTTTGCTTTTCAAAGAATGACTTTCAGGTTATGTAACACATTTGCTACGTTTCAGCGATGCATGATGTCTATTTTTTATGACCTAATTGAGAAAGGAATAGAAGCTTTATGGAAGATTTTTCAGTGTTTGTCCCTTCATTTGATTCTTTCTTGAATCATTTGGCAAAGGTTTTGAAATGCTGTGAAGAGACCAACCTTGATCTCAATTGGAAGAAGTGTCAATTCATGATTTTTTGAAGAATTGTTTTAGGTCATAAAATTTATGAAAGAGGAATGGAAGTAAACCCAACAAAGATTCAAGTTGTAGAAAAACTTCCCCCACCTACTACTGTGAAACAAATTAGAAGTTTTTAGGACATGTTAGATTTTATTGACAATATATTAAGGATATTTCTAAAATCACTAACCCTCTATGCCATCTTTTAGAAAAGAACATTTTATTTAATTTTGACTATGAATGCCTAAATGTCGTCAATACATTGAATGAAAAGTTAGAAATAAATTGTATAATTGTCTCACCAGATTGGGGAGACCATTTGAGTTAATGTGCGATGCGAGTGACTATGCTATTGGGGTAGTTATTGAACAACAACACAATAAGATGTTTAGATCTATATATTATGCTAGTAAGACCCTTAACGAAGCTTAAATTAATTATACCACTACTGAGAAGGAGCCTTTGACTATAGTATATGCTTCTGATAAATTTAAGTCCTATTTGATTATACATAAATGTACTATTCATACAAATAATTCTAGATATCTTATGTCAAAAAAGGATGTAAACCAAGGTTAATTAGATGGGTCCTTTTGATGTAGGAATTTGATTATTTGGTAGTGATCAAAGTTGTAGATAGAAAGGGTACTGGGAATCAAATAGCAGACCATTTATCAAGACTGTATTAGGGGAACTTTGGAGTTTATGAAGATGAAATCAATGAGAATTTTTTTATGAGCAACTATTTGCTATTACTGAATGACACATCCCGTTGTATGGTAACATAGTGAATTATATAATTAGTGATATTATGCCCCATGGTTTGACATACCATCAACAAAAGAAATTTGTTCATGAAGCCAGATATTACTTCTGGGAAGAATCATACCTTTATAGAAAATGTAAGGATCATATAATTAAGAGATATATACCCATTGAAGGAACCCTTAAAATTATTAAGAAATGTCACGATTCTGAATGTGGGGGACATTTTGGAGTTGATAGAGGCCTAATTTATTTAGAGATGTGAATATATATATATATATATATATAATACCATTAACTGGGAATTTATTCTTGACACTTTGTCTGTCAGAGGCTTTAATGAAAATTTCATGAATTTGATTCACAGGTGGCTGAAGTGCAATGCTCATTCGGTTCTGATTAATGGCAAATGCCATGGCTTCTTTAATGCTTCCATGGGAATCAAGCAGGGAGCCCCATTGTCTCCAATAATCTTTATTCTAGCTCTGGACTATTTCTCTAGACAGTTGAATAAACTATTTACTGCCTCACCTCACTTGACATATCATCACAGATCCAATATTATCATAAGCCATTTAGCTTATGTTGATGATATAATTATCTTCTTTAATGCTTCAAAATATACTGTCAGGAATATATACAAATGACTCCTCCACTTTCAGCATGCTTCAGGAATGGCCCTTAACCAACAGAAATGTCAATTTCTTGTTAACATTAATTCCACTCCTCAAATCAAGCATTGGATTTCTGATTACACTGGGTTTAGCTATGTTAATCTCCTCATTAAACATCTTGGTGTACACTTACTTAAAGGAAGAACTAGACAAATCTAATTTCAAGAAGTTATTGATCAAATCAGAGCCCAACTTGATTGTTGGACTAATTCTTTTCTGTCAAATGGTGGGAGGATTACTATTTTGAGGAGAATTTTAACTTCCATGCCATCATTTGTCCTTCAAATGTTCACTATACAAAAGGGTACACAAGTAGCAATTGGAAGAATCTTCAATAAATTTCATTGGTCTGGACAAAGGAAACAATACCACTGCTTTCTTGGCAGAATTTGTGCAAGCCTTTGCAGGCTGGGGGGCTGAGCTTCAAGGACTTTCAACACTTGAGCTTTATCAATCTTTGCAAAATGTGGATCAGATTTAGGGCCCAGGATAGTCTTTGGGCCAGATTTTTGAAGGGGAAATATTATAAAGCAACATCGTGCTTTGGTTACCAAAAAAGTGGGGGACTCTAGATTGTGGTTCAAAATGTTGAATATCAAAAACCAGGCAGAGGAACTTTTCTTGTGGGAGCTGGGAGAAGGATAAGTCAATTTTTGGCTAGATCACTGGGTTAGCAATGGGGAGAAGCTTGAGTGCCTTAGCTCAAACCCAAACTTTAATTGTCAGGTCAAAGATTATTGGTCTAATGATCAGTGGAACTGCAGAATGCTTAACAATGTACTATCTAGTGAACATGTTAGATGGGTTAAGGATACTCTCTTTTCATCTAATCTCAAAGATAAAATTGTTACTAAACAAGCCCATTCCCAGAAGTTATCTGCCTACATTTAGCATCAATTTTGCAATTGGAATCAGGTAACTTGGGGAAAAGCCATTTTGTGTAAGCTTCTAACCCCTTCTATGTCCTTCTTTTGCTAGAGACTTTGACATTATTTACTCCCTACTGATGACATCTTAAAGATGAAAGGGCTGACAGGACCTTCCATCTGCCATCTATGCAATGCTGCTGAAGAATCTTTGGACCACTTATTTTTCACTTGTAATTTATTCCAAAGAAACTGGTCAGAACTAATAAATCTTTTCAACATTGATACTTCCCACTTAAGTCGGTTTAAGTTTATTACTTGTTGGGAGGATTGACATAAAAGTAAGCTTTTGGTAATCCCTTGTTTGGTTGCATGGTTTATATGGATGTGCAGAAATCAAATAAATTTTGATGAACACTTCCCTGGATCAAATTCTGTGATATTAAACTCCACCTCTTACATTCAGAAATTGATTAAGTATCATCACTTCTTACCAAAGAAAAATATGTTGAGATTTTCATACCTATTTTATACTAATATTGATGATATTGTACTTTAAAGAAGGGTATTTTTGATGGTTTGTTGCAGGTATGTTGAATTATGGTCATTGGAGCAAAAAGATGCAAAAAGGAGCGAATTTGGAGCAAAAAGGACCAAAATATGAAGATTTTGAACTAGGGCACCGATGGCAAGCTCAACGGCACCGACAACAGGTTTTTCCTGAGATTTCAGAATTAAATATTCTAGAAGGCCGCCGACGGCGAGATCGGCGGGGTACTCCACAAGCGGAACCAACAGGTGCATTAAATGTGGACTATTTTTTAGGGGATGCTTGGGCAACTCTGGGGAAAACTCTTCTACAACTTTTAAAAGAAACTTTTGGTGGAAAATTGAGAGGGGGAGGAAGTTGAAAAGAGTGTAGAGAGTTTAATTTAGGGTTATATTGTG
>NW_018235663.1:0-464 GCF_001263595.1 Phalaenopsis equestris
CAAATAATGCACATAAACTTAAAAAAATATGATTCACTATCTAGGGACCTCCTCTGACTTTGAAAAAAATCAAACAATGCTCCCTAAGATAGAGCCAACAACATGCTAAAATTTCAAGTCATGGTGATATTATTACATGCATGGAGAATCAAAACATCTAAATCAGTGTTTAATTAATTAAAAATAAAATATGCATCAAATGAACTCCAAATCATTTTCACATTTTTCTCCTATGTTCACTAAACAAGAGAGTATTTTTATTTTATTTTTATGATTTTTCTACACCAAGATATGAATTTTTAAAGGTAGGGATCATTTTTTGATTTTTTAAATTCCCTATTTATCTATTTAAACGCGTGGCATTGACTGTATCCTAGGCAACTCCGAAAGCACGCATTGCGCGCTCTGGCTGGACGCCGCCATCCACGTAGCCGCTGACTCGACCGGCGGGGGGATTTTAGTGC
>NW_018235663.1:484-877 GCF_001263595.1 Phalaenopsis equestris
CATCCGTCCATTCGATACACGCTCGCTCAGAGAGCTCCCCGTCATCGTCTCCGATAGAGTGATTCCGTGACCGTCCACACTAAAACCCTAAGATCTCAGCCTAGACTCAACCAAATCACCTCGGGTTTGATCCTATGGACTCGTCTAAGTGAGAAACATATCCATACGGTAATCATACAATTAAATTAAACCAAATTAAATGGAGAATCAAAATAGGCTCGGGAGAAGGAGAGGTTAAATACCTTGGATCTGAGAAGGGAAGCTCCAATCAAAGGGTCTTGGCACATTCGTTGGGAGGCGCGTTCATCGAGGTCCAAAGAAGCTTAGGATTAAGCCTCTTGCTATGGTGAAATGTCTTGACCCAAATTTGACCAAGGCCGATTTCAGGTGTTG
>NW_018235664.1:0-344 GCF_001263595.1 Phalaenopsis equestris
AAAATATGAAATTTTTGGGCCTTCAGCGCCGACGGTGCTCTCGGCCCCTCAGCAGTTTTAACCCCTAAATAATTCACAATTTCTACTGTGGCCACCATTTTTACGCTTAAGCCATCTTCAACCTTCAGTTTGGACGGCTAGGGCTTGATTTTGGTCAGATTTGAGGCAATTTGGAGGCTAAAAGACTTCGGATTTCATCTTTTCTATGTAAGAGCTACACTTTAAACCAAAAATTTTTTATTTTCAATAAGTATTTATCTCACATTGCATGGATCCAAAAATATGAAAAATTTTTGAGAAATTTTTGAGAATTTTTGAGAAATCCATTAGTGATGAACTCTTAT
>NW_018235665.1:0-3870 GCF_001263595.1 Phalaenopsis equestris
CCAATTTTTGATTAGGCATCTCCTCACTTATTTTTTCTTTTCTTTTTGGATCTTTTCAATCCTTTCTTCTCTTTTTCTTTTATTTTTCAAGTGAGGATTACTATATCTGGATAGCGTTTAAAAATTTTGAACTTCACTATCCACTTCTTAAAGTTAAAACTCTATACCTTTCTTGATTTTATAACTTTATATTAGTTTATGATTTTTCATAAAGTCTCATTCTTTTTTTCTTACACGGAACTCTAAAATTCATAACACTTTAAAAATACAATTTTCTTTACTTTAAATAGAAAAACATAGTCTTATTCTATCACACCAAATATCTTTAAGTTTAGAATTGTTCTTCATTATTAAAAACTTTTTACTTAAATTTACCACAACACTAATAAATAGAAGTATAGTCATTTAAAGTTAAATCTTAATATCCTAGGCCATGTTAAATTAATTTTTTTTTAAAAAAAATAGTTAATTGAAGACAAATAAAATTTAGTTTACTTCTTTTCAAAATAAAATTTTCTTTTCCTCAAACGTAAGTGCTTAAGTTAATTTTAAAATATTTTTAGTATAAAATTTAGTAGGTGAAAGAAAATAGTAAATGCATGAAAATAAAAACTAACCTGTAAAGGATTTCTCACTATGAAACTGAGCTCTGGTGTACTGCATGTACTAACTGTAAAACTACATACATGCTTTAAAGCATTAAATAAAACAAAATATATCCCTAAGAACTTGTTGAGAATTAAAAATAGAAATACAAAAAATGAAAAACTAAACTGAAAATACTAAAAATACAGAAAAAGTGAAAGTCTACAATTACTATTACAGATTCAGTTCACAACACAACATAAAAGATTTTACTACAACAAGTTTCAATTAAAAGTTCATCACAATACACTCAAAAATAACAAACAAACATCAAAACACACTAAACTAAACTCATAAAAATCAATTCTCATCTCCTTCGTCATCATCATCATCATCATCATCATATTCTTCTTCTTCTTCTTCTTCTTCTTCTTCTTCTTCTTCTTCTTCTTCTTCTTCTTCTTGAACAGTAGCATAAGAAGTGAAACTGGGGCAAGCAGGAAAATCCACATTCGGTCCACTCCTAAGATGTCTTACCATAGCATTTTTAAAATCAATACCATGTTGAACTCACCACTTTTGATATTCATCATTAGGAAGGTAAATGCATTAATGTAAAATCATACCTAGCGAGTCTTCTCGTTCCACCACCTGAAAGGTTAGTACTTGTAAAGCATGTATAATATTGCAAGAAAGTTTAAGTTGTAAGAGTAGATGATTGTAAGAGTAGATGAAGGTTTAGCTACAAAAACCCAAGTTATGACTTTATTGAATCTCGGAAGACCCTAGTGGATAATTTTTGGACAAAATATGACAAGTCCAATTTGCCCTTCAGAATATCCCATAGATTTCAAATTGTTCATGGTGTGACCCTAAATCATTTTGAATATCTCTTGAAATATCCCGAGTTCGTCATAATATTTCGATAATCATCCGAGGTTGAAGTGTGACTACCCCGTTGCCCAGTGAAACTTAACAATTGAATTAACCCGAGGATAGGGTACTCGATCAATCAATTGACATTTCATTTAATAGTTATGTGAGTGAGTGCCCTTAAGACGTGTTTGAGTCATTTAAGATTGTGGTTCCTGTAGTTAAAGTCCAGCTTGTGAGTAAGACTTGTAGTTTTTAAAAATATTAATCACCAATCATATTATCTTCTAAAACCAACCAATTAAGTTTAGAAATTGAGCCTAGGTAACTACTAAGCCTTCAACAATCATAGTGAGTGAAATGGTGGTTTTCAAAGTTTTGCTTTAAGTGTCATACATCCTTATTAAATGATTAGATCATCCTCAACTTTGGGCCTAAGAAGAGTAAATTATCATCTTCCTAGCTTAAGCTCATCACTTAAGAACCATTTGATCTTTAATTGACTTCCAAGTCATGAAGATTAGGAGAATTATGCTTTTAGTTGATGTTGTGCAAGGGTGTTGAATGGTTTCTATCTTTTAACTCCATTGTATTTCAATCATCCAAACACGCTTTTTAAGATCAAAATTACCCATTTTCCCTTTGATAATTCTAAATTTTTTATTAAGGCGCCAAAATCTTGAACGACTATTTTGCCCTTGGGGCACTTCACCTCATAAAATTATGATGTTAGAGAAGAGCAGTGGACCTCTCAAGATTTGATTTAATTTAAATAATTATTTAAATTTAGGAATTAGGATTTCCAAAGGTTAATTTATGTAATTATCCAAAATAAATTTTATATTTATGGAAAAATTATTAGAAGTTTCCTAAGGTCAGAGAAACATTTAGGCAAAATTTCATAATTTTTTGAATCAAATTTCTATTTTTATTATTTAATTTTTAGATCAATTTTCATGATTTATTTAAATAAAAAATAGTGTTTTAATTAAAAAAATTATTTTTATATTTTTATTAGACTCCACTGAGTTCAGAAAATTCAGAGAATTAAATTTTATATTTTTGTGATTTTTAATTTATTTATTATAATTATTTTAGTGAGAAAATATGAAAAATTCATTTTTATGCTTTTAAAATTTATGTTTAACTTAGAAAAATTAGGAAAAATATCTTATTGAGTCCCAAGTGATCAGAGGATAATTAGGTATTTTTGTATTTTTGGAATTTTTAGTTATTCTTAATTATTTTAAATCTAAAATATGGCTAAAAAATCAAATATTTTTCCAAAAATATTTTTTATATTTTCTAAGTGCCTCTAATCACAAGGAACTCAGAAAACCAATTTTCACAATTTTTCTAAATGTATTTAATTTATTATAACTATTTTTGTACAAAAATATAAGATTTCTTAGAAAACCCACCTTAGTGCTTATACCAAACCAAATAATTTTCAAATTTTTATAGTGGGTAGATATTATTTTTATAAACAATGTGGAGTTGATTTTGCTAATTTTTTATATGTATTTAATTTACACAAATTAATACAAGGTATTCACATTTAACTAAGTATAAAAATTCACAAAATGATTCAAATCATCATAATATTTTTCCTGAACTTCTTTGACTATAGTAAACCTATTAAAATTATTCTCATAATTTTTCAAGTGATATTTTGATTTATATAATTAAAATAAGCCAAAACGGTCACCTTAGCTTGAAAATTAGGGCTAGAAACATAGAAATGCCCTCTGACCTTGGAAAAATCAAGAAACATAGCCTCTGTCATGTGGAACAAACCCTCAAAAAAGCCATGGTGAAATGTTTTAAGCCATGGAGAATTAAAATACCACAGAGGGTTAGGGATTTAAATAATTAAAAATCATATGTTTGAAAAATAATTTTTATTTTTATTCCACATTATTTTCCTCTATTCACTGAGCAATGGGGTATTTTTCTTTTTTTTTAATGATTTTCTTACAGAAAGATATGGATTTTTGAAGTTTAGGCATTTAAAATAATTCAAAAATCCATATTTTTCAATTTATACACGCGATGCTGACTGGATCCTAGGTGGCTCCAAAAGAACACGCGTCGCTCTGCCATTTGACATTGTCATCCCCCTCAGCTGCCATGCGGACTGCACTTTATGCACCAAGGGCTCGTCCGGCTTGATCTCCTCCGTCCACTGGATACACGCGCGATCAGACGGCGCTCCATTATCATCCCCATCGTCCTCTGTAACCTAACCCGTGGGTCGTTCACACTAAAACCTTAAGATCTTGGCCTAGACTCAACCAAATTACATGGGGTTTGTTTCTAAACATTTATCTACTCAAGAGAAACCTATTTATACTGATTATAAAGTTTATACAATATTAAATACAATAAATACATATGGAGGGTCGAAACAAG
>NW_018235666.1:0-370 GCF_001263595.1 Phalaenopsis equestris
CCACACACTTGACAAATGAGAAGTCTTCTTCTTTTTGTTTGGGGAAAAGAATTCAAAACTCTCTCTAAAATTCCCTCCAAAAGTCAATACTTTTGAATTCAAAAGATGTGTCATTTGATCCAAGAGACATATCCCTTCATAAAAGAACCTTCCAAAGTGTCTAGATGCATTGAATTACACCAAGAGGTGTGTAGAAAAAGTGTCCTTTTGCAATTTACACAAAAAATTGTCTCAAATTGCCTTAATTTGAAAAAATCATCCCTGGCGCATGATTCGCCGATCTGGCACATCATGCGCTAGTTCTCTGGATGTTGGCGCATCATGCGCCGATCTGACACATCATTCGCCAGAATCCCAAAATTTGTTGTTT
>NW_018235667.1:0-511 GCF_001263595.1 Phalaenopsis equestris
TCAATGTAACACACATATTTTTCTTGTCACCTCTTCGGTTGGATGTGAGTCATAGTGATTTCCTTCCGAACGTGACGTACATCTTTTCTTGTCACCATTTGGGTTGGATGTGAGTCCTAGTGCTTTCCTTCCTAACGTGATGCACATATTTTCTCATTACCTCTTGAGTTGGATGTGAGTCATGGTGCTTTCCTTCTAAATGTAACACATATATTTTCTTGTCACCGCTTGGGTTGGATGTGAGTCCTAGTGCTTTCCTTCCTAGCATGATGCACATATTTTCTTATCACCTCTTGGGTTGGATGTGAGTCCTAGTGCTTTCCTTCCCAACGTGATGCACATATTTTCTTGTCACCGCTTGGGTTGGATGTGAGTCCAAGTGCTTTCCTTCCTAACGTGATGCACATATTTTCTCGTTACCTTTTGAGTTGGATGTGAGTCCTGGTGCTTTCCTTCTTAATGTAACACACATATTTTCTCGTCACCGCTTGGGTTGGATGTGAGTCCTAGT
>NW_018235667.1:3975-5225 GCF_001263595.1 Phalaenopsis equestris
GCAGCGAGAGAGTAGCACGGACCTGCTTCTTTCTCTATATCTGTTGGATACCTCGAAGATCTACTAAACTTAATATATTTTTCTTGGCAACATCATCCTTAATTAAACTCTTAAGGACCGACCAAGATATGACCTAGGGTTAGATAGGTCGTCAAAATTTTACTTCCCTATTTCATATAAACTGCCTTAACATGCTTTTTGAGTTTCAGGTGGTGGAACGAGAAGACTCGCCAGGTACGCTTTTATAGTTTTCAGCGTTGTCTTTCTTGTACTTGTATGCTATACTTTTATGCTTACACAATTTGCATGCTAAACAACGATGTCACCCTGCATGAAAACTAAAACTATCAGGATAGCTACAAAACCAAAACTAAAACCAAAACTAAAATCAACCAAGACAAAATTCACCCCTACAACATTTAAAATATAAAACAACTCAAAATTTAATCACAAACATCACACAAAACTACAATTGCAATTAAATTAAGACGTCTCTATCGGATGATCGAGAATTCCTCAGAGGAGGTATCCTACGGTTGCTAACGAGGCTTCCCATAGTCTAAATGAAATTATGGAACTCAATAAGTTGATTTTAGTAAATTCATTTGGACTAAGTGAATCCAATAGAAAATAGTGGTGTGAGAATGAGGGAACCGTGGGATCCTAACCGGTGTTGCTCTAATCAAATTTAATATGCCCCCTATAAAATTTAAAGATCAACCATAGGGCCACCTGATTTAACATCATAACTTGACACACTTGAAAACTCAAACTCGTCGCGGCAAGAAGCTTGGAGCTAGCATGGTGGGCAGCACAGCCATCTTCAACAACAAAATCTGTCTTCCCCAGCTAAAGCAATCTTCCTTCCTTAGACTTAAATAAAAAAGACATAGGATGAGGTTGTTGGCTTATGCAACGTAAATCCTCATATTATCTTTAGGCCTTCGTATAGCCCTGCTATACCATATAAGCCCTAACCCGTCTTAGGATTCCGAGGTTGTCATTTGTAATGACCTAAATCCTAACATCTTCCAGTCTATTTGTGTGATCGTTTTACATGAATGTAAGCCCTAACTAAAAAAATTGACAGAATAAAACACCTAAATATTTCTTCTCAAAACTGAAGCCAAACATTAGGATAGCTTGGGAAGTCACCGGGGTTCTCCTTTGAACCCATGACATCTTCTAGTTCTTCCTCTTTTGGACTCTACAACAAAATGTTCCAAATTCAAACCAATCACCTTTCACAC
>NW_018235668.1:0-1075 GCF_001263595.1 Phalaenopsis equestris
AATTTGGCTTCGAAATCTATTAAAGGAGTTAAGTTCACCACAAGAATAGACGATTAAGATTTGTATCGATAACAAGTTTGCAGTCGCGCTAGCAAAGAATCCTATTTTCCACGATAGAAGCAAGCACATTGATATGCGTTATCACTACATCAGAGAATGCATTGAAAGAAAGGAGATACAAGTGCAATACGTGAAGTCGTACGTGAAGTCTCAAGACATTTTTACCAAGCCACTCAAGAGTGAAGACTTTATTAAAATGAGAAGTTTGCTTGGAGTCACAAAATCAAGTTTAAGAGGGGGTGTTGAAATATAAATTTGGTTTTAGTTGTTTAAATAAAACTTAATTTCTAGAAGCTTATTCTAGAATATGTGGTAGGAATGAAATTATTGTGTAGTAGGTGTGAAATTATTGTGTGGTAGGTGTGGAATTGTTTGTAACCATTGGATTGTAATTGTGGTGGCACAATCATAACCATTAATTTAAGATGTGTCACTATTATAAATAGGGGTGGAGTCTTTGAGTTTGTATCAAGCCAAATAAAGGTGATAAATAAGAGTGTTGTGATAAATAAGAGTGAAGTTTCTTTTATAAGTTGTTTTTAGCCTTTGTCACTTCCTAAAAGCTTCCCCATTCCAACATACCTCTGTCTTTCTTAACACAAGTCAAATTTAAAACATCTACTCTCCTAATCGGATCATCAGATGGTCGACGTTTAATGTGACCAAACCATCTAAGATGACTTTCTCTAATTTACTTTTAAAAAATGTAATGAAGAAAAATTCTTAAGTGAAAAAAAAAAGGAAAAATATTATGATAATCTTATCCAATGTGATGTTGATTGTAATAGATATAATTGTTTTTTTTAGTATCTAAAAATTTTTATTTAATAAAATATGATATTAATGTAAAGTGTATTTTAAAAGCTATACAAGAGTCCAACTTTACTGTCCGAGCATGGCTCTCTCACCTAATACTCTGGCTCAGTCTTCATCACTAGATAAATTAGGATGTACTACCTCCAAAGCTCAATTGATTGCTCACAACTGCTAACATATGTTGCTCATTTTTAATCCT
>NW_018235669.1:0-849 GCF_001263595.1 Phalaenopsis equestris
TATATATATATATATATATATAGACACTCACACACCTATATAGATACACGTACACATACACATACACATGTATACCTAGATACATACACTTACATATATACCTCATACACATGTGAAACGTACATACATGTACCTACATACACGTATGTATACGTATGTACGAATATACATGTATCTACATGTACATACACACGTACATTTATATTATATATATATTGTTTCTTACATGCAAGCAAACATATGTACACATGTGCAGATGCTTTTCATTTTCAGTAGACTACCTTATTTCATGCATTTATAACTATAGACATGCAGTTCTGTTGCTCATGTGCTTGTATATGTGGATCCAAGCATAAATTTATCTTTGAGTAGATTTTTATGCCTTATATTGCAAAGTACTATTTAAGTTTTATTCCAGACTGAACCAGATTTTGACTTGGATATTAAAGAGGATGTGCAAGAAGAGTGCTCAAAGTTTGGTACGGTAAAGCACATCTATGTGGAAAAGTAAGAGATTATTATTCACTCTTCATTCACTTAGTTTTTGTATTATTTATTTTAAGTTCAAGCATTGTTTCTGTAAGTGTTATTGATGCTTAGTGAGTTTTATTTATTTATATTTTTTGGATTTAACACCTCAAAGTTAAACAGTTTGATTTTTTATCCATGTTGGGACTTGTGAGGTCATCTTTGTTTCTAAGAATTTTTGCACCTTATTCTGTATGTTTTGTAACATGTTTCGTAGAATCATGTCTCTTATCTGCTTATTAATTTGAGTTATTTTACTTCATATTAAATTAAAATTTTTCTTAGATTACCATGGCACCAAGAAAAGAGTAAGGAAAACTA
>NW_018235670.1:0-905 GCF_001263595.1 Phalaenopsis equestris
TCTGTCAATTTCATTCCTATGGCATCCAATTCCCCCGATGATCCCAGAATGCGAGTTTTCAATCGACAAAAGTTCATTAGTGCAGAATCGCAGTGAATCTTCAACAAGTTACTGACAAAGAAAAGATTAATCAAAGAACGAGGATTCGTGAATTGCGGATTAAATAATCCCACGAGGATATTAAAGAAACGATAGTGCGGCGAAGATGGAAAGTGTTGTGCTACAATACTGCCGCCGTGGTAGTTCCTGTGGTAGAAGAATTTTATGCAAATTTACATGTAATCAACCAGGGAGTTGTTTATGTGCGAGGAAGATGGATTACTTTCACTCCTATACGGATCAATGAGTTATATATGATAGAGAATGTTCCTGTCTGCCACTATTCTAATTTCGTCCCAACGAGAAACCAGATGAATGAAATTTACCAGTATTTGACGGACAAAACGGACGATTGGGAAATGTGAGAATACGGGTATGTTAGTTTTTCTTCAACACTTTTGAATCCCGTCTACAAACACTGACACTTCTTCATTTCTGCGAAACTATTACCGACAATGAAGGTTGGTAAAGTTTCTAAAGAAAGTGTCATTCTGAATTACTGCATCCAAAGGGGGCTGCCGATTGATATTGAATCTATAATTGTGAAGTCAGTTTTAGGCCTAATCGTTCACGGATCAACTTATGGGCTTGGACACCCTTCCACAAGTTTCTCACTTTACAGCCAGTCTCAAGTATACTATGAAAATTGGGAAAAGGTACTGCTACCTTTGAAAACTTTGGATCCAACTGAAAGACTCCCATCATTTGAAGATGAAAATGACATGGCCATCATAGTTGATTAATCATCTCATAATTCACTGCCAGTTTAACCCTTAGTTCCGGATAAGTCTTTGGTGATCCTGCGC
>NW_018235670.1:1304-2506 GCF_001263595.1 Phalaenopsis equestris
ATTGCGACACTGAATCAATGTATTGAGGTTGAGAAAATACCATATTTAGGTCTGTTATGTAGCGTTTATTGTACCCCTTGGAATTTATATATAAATGTGATGTTATGTTTTGTGAAATTTTGTATGTGTTAAGTACATCATTCAACAATTTAAAATTATGTTTAAAAAGATTAAACGGATATCGTTTAGGCTTAGAATTGATCAAAATTGCAAAAACACAGAATTTGGACATAATCAATAGAGCCCACCGACGGCGCCCTTGACGCCGCTGATGGTGGGAATTTCCTGAAACTTAGGTTCAAAAACTTGATCAAAACTGCAAAAATATGAAATTTGGACATAATCAATAGAGCCCACCGACGGCGCCCTCGACGCCTCTGATGGTGGGAATTTCCTGAGACTTAGGTTCAAAAACATTAGAGCATGCCGACGGCGCCATCCACCCCGCCGACGCTCAGTCACAGCATCGGCGAGATCGAAAAAATACATCTTTAATCGTGATTTTGACCGGTCAACCGCAACTATTCATCATCCCCTTCCTCCTAAAAACACCATTTTTGAATTAAGGCTTGGTAAATCTTGGATTGGGAGACGATTTCAAGGCTTTTTGACATCGGATTCACTTCGATACTTCAAGGAAAAAAATGTATTCAAGATCGAGTTTTCGAGAGTCCGGGAGGAGAAATTGAACAGGTTATTGCCGAGCGGAGGTGGGAAAACTTTTGTTACGCCACCAACAAAGCCAATGCAAATGTGGTGAAAGAGTTCTACACCAATGTGATTTATTTTGAAGTCAAAATCGTACAAGTGTGTGGATTTCCTGTGGAATTTACCGCTGCACGCATTAACACTTTCTATGAAGTCCCAGATTCTTACAACTTTCACTATGAATCATTTAGTATAATAGAATGCCCCCTCAATGATGTGATTAACTTTCTCACTGATGGGAAAGGAACGTGGAAAATGAAGCAGGGAGAACGGGTAAACTTTTTTGCTTCCTTGTTGAATGCCACCTCTAAGGTGTGGCACTATTTCATTTCCTCTACTCTGTTACCGACTTATCACCATAGTGAGGTAACTAGAGACAGAGCTATTCTAAATTTTTGTATTCAAAATAATAAAACTATAAATTTAGGGATGATTATTTTCAAGAATATATTGACTACGGCAAGAAGTGAGACTAGTGGAGGGCTAGGGCCTCC
>NW_018235670.1:2757-3801 GCF_001263595.1 Phalaenopsis equestris
ATGAATGAGTTGACCTTGCAGAGGAAGAGCATAGATTTAATAAATGAAAAGATTGAAGGTTTAGATCGCCGACATGATTATGATAGTGAGTACCTGCAGAGGCATTCCGATTTTGAGATAGCTTATTATGATGCTCAGGCCCGACACTACAGAGGAGAGCCTGATGTTTCATTTCCTAAATTCTCCCAATATACTCAGTATCAACCTAATCCACCTACTGATCAATGCGACCATGCTTGGGATTTTTATATTTAGAATGAAAATGATGTACTTATGTTTGTATTTTTTGTATTTTTTTATGTAATCTTAGATAATTCTATTGTTGTAAATATTTAATGTGGCAGTAAAAATGTGCATGTGTAAGTTGTAGATGTTGCTCAGTACTTTATGGATTGTAATGCGATGTGATATTTATTTTCATTTTAGTATTTTTTGTCTTTTGTTTAGCATTGTAATTGTGTTATCAAATGTTGTATGTTTTTTAGTTTTTACACTTATTTCGAAATTTCATTTCCCATAAATTCCTCTAATGATTTATATGTGTAGAAAGCTCATAATATTACAGATCAGATGAAGTAAAAATTTGAGAAGGCCTGCAAAAATTTGAGAATGATAAAGATGCCTATAATACTGAGGTATGATTTTTATTTATAGTATCTTCTTTCCACCTTTATTTCATATTTAAAAATTTAAGTTTGGGGGAGGGAAGAAAAAGATTAACTATTAGATGTCCTTTATTTTAAAAGAATTGTTTATATGATTTTAGGTAGTGAATTTAATTCAGGTAACTATATTTTTATAACTATTTAAACATTATGGTAGATTTAAAGAAATATTTTTGTACTAAAAATTAATTTTGTAACTTAAGATATTTAGTATAAGAGAATAAGATTATAGTTAACTATTGAAAGTAAAGGAAACTATATTTTGAAGTATTAAGAAACTGGAAATTCATTTGAGAAGAAAAGATTGGGATTCAATGATGTGAAAACTATGAAATATTTATAAGGTTAGAAATGCTTTGAGTTTTAAATTTAGGGAAAG
>NW_018235670.1:4044-5297 GCF_001263595.1 Phalaenopsis equestris
GGGAAAACTTAAATACATTCCTGAACTTATATTTATGGAATAGATCTTTTTACTAATAGAGTTCTCATGAAGTTCTTATCTTTTGGATATTCTAAGTGGCTTAACATTGCAATCTATAGTCATTCTTGAAATAAATAGAAAACTAGAACTCTTAAAACTCAATGACTAGATAATCTGATGGCTACAAAGTTAATTCAATTACTTGAATTTTTTTCTGAAAGTCTCACTATGATATTTATCTAAATCAAACTTATAGTATTTCTGAATTAAAATATTACTGCAGCAGATCATAACTTTTATATAGTACTAAAATTACTTGAGGATAAGTAATAGTTATGTTTGGAGGATTTTGAACAAAGTAAAATATGTTGAGATTTTCATACCTCTTTTATACTGTTTTTAATGATATCGCACTTTAAAGAAAGGTATTTTTGATATTTTGTTGCAGGAATGATGAATCAAGGTCAATGAAGCAAAAAGATGCGAAAAGGAGCAAATTTGGAGTAAAAAGGACCAAAATGTGGAAAATTGCAATAGGGCACGGACAGCGCCATCAACGCCGCCGACGATGAGCTTTTCCCGAGGCTACAGGAAAAAATCTCAAGAAGGCCTCCAAAGGAAGGCCTCCAATGGTGCCATCGAGGCCACCGACGGCGGGATCGAAGGTTATGTGTACTTATACATTGGATAAAACCGGATTTTGGAGGAGTGCATAAGCAACTCTTTGGAAAACTCATCCACATTCTTAAAGAGAAGATTTTGGCTTCTTAAAGAGAAGATTTTAAAGAGAAGATTTTGGCTGAAAATAAGAGTGTCCTGGAGGTTAGATAGGTTCCATTAGTGTGTAGAGAGCTTGCTAGATCATGTAACTGTGAGGAATTCTTCAAGTGATTGTAAGAGTGGTGGGAAAGTGAGAAATTTCTTCTTCCTTGCTGCTTCAAAGAGGAATTTTGTGTGCTGTAAAAAAAGGAAGAGATTCACAGGAACTTCAAGGAGTGTTCTTGGGGAAAAATTAGAGATAAGTTATTTACTTGTTGTGGTTTGTATGACTTTGATTTTATATATGAATTCCTTTTTTGTGTTCCCCATGAGTTCTAAGTAATTTTCTCTGTCTTTTTTCATGTCTCGAGATTTGTGAATTGGTGATTTGAATTAGTGAGGCCATGAAAATGTTTAAGAAATTATGATGATCTTTTCACTTTGATCTTAATTTACTTTCAATCTGGCCAATTGATTTGTTAAAATATGTTGAG
>NW_018235670.1:5610-9163 GCF_001263595.1 Phalaenopsis equestris
TAAATTGAACTAATTCATTTTATCCATTCACTATAATTTCTTGACAAGGATAAGGATTCTTTCTTATATATTGAATATCATAATTAAACCCTACTTTCTATCATTAGTTATTTATTAGTTATCCAAATCATCTACTTATTTAAATTGCCTATTAGTGACAGATAAACAAATTGAACGTCGTCGTTGTAATTGAAGTATTATTTTTTATTAAGCCTTAGTCCGTAGATTTAACAACTCCCTGTGGGATCGATATCTAGGCAGAGCCCTATATTACTTGAGCAATACGTATACTTGCGTTGACAAATTCAACTTTAACATTATTGAATATTATATCTATACATCTTTATTAAATCAAACACATATTTATCATTAGTTATTTATTAGTTATCCAAATTATCTACTTATTTCAATTTCCTATTAGTGACAGATAAGCAAATTGAACGCCGTCGTTGTAATTGAAGTATTACTTTTTATTTAGCCTTAGTCCGTAGTATTCTATTTCTCCCTGTGGGATCAATAACTAGGACTCCATTAGAGTCATATATTACTTGAGCAATACGTATACTTGCGTTGATAAGTGTGACTTTACAATTATTGAATATTTATTACGTCAATATTTATCTTATATTTTAAGCATATAAAAAAGATTTTGAAACCGTTGTTGGAATTTAAATCTTCTAGTAGCACCATCAAATTCTTGTAATTGTTGATTTACAAAAAGAAAAAGGTCGGTCACCTAGAAATCTCCAATTATACACCCAATAATGTATATTTCCCTATTTTCTTGCACTTAATTCCATGAACAAAAAACTCCTTCATGGACTTAAATGTGATTCTCACTCTGTTGTTGAACCCATACTCCATTTCTTGTTTTACAACATATTTTAACAATTCAATAGGCCAGATCGAAAAGTAAATTAAGAGCGGAGTTGAAAAAACCATCATAATTTATTTTATATTTTAACATTGGCACATCCAAATTATCTCTTCATTTCATCATATCTAAAGAGTAAGCAGAAAGATAAAGGAAACTACTCAAACTTCATGAGATCAGAATAGAAAGAAAAATAAAGGAAACTACTCACACTTCATGAGAAAGATATAACAAAATATAAATTTATATATAAAAGAAAGTTCATACAATAATAATAAACAAACAACATTTATCTGAAACTCTTTCTTAAAGAAAATCCCTTGTAACCTCTCTTAGGAAATGTAGGAAGAAGAAATCTCTCACTTCTCTTCCTCTCCAACACTCTTTAGAGAAGAATTCACACTTAAACTCACCACAAAAACTCAAAATTATAAAGAAAATAAATGACTAATTGTGTGGAATGGCATGGAAGGATGCAAAGGTGGTGTGAAGAGAGCAAAGAGGTGATCAAAGTGAGCGGAGGAGCGTGAAGAGTGCATAGGGGGGAATAGGAGAGACTCTTCTGATCAATTTCGGCTCTAAATAGAGCTTAAAGTCAGTTTTTCAATAGGTGCATCCAAAAACTCTTCAAAAAGCATCCAAATTTGTTGAATCTTTTAGAAACAGGGTCAACAACGACACTAGCGCCGTCGGCCCCCATTCTGGCGCTGTCAGTGCCAGTGGAATTAAATCTGTGTTCTCTGTCAAACGGTGCCGTCGGTGCCCAGTTTGGCACCTTCGGGGCTGAACAATTTTTCAAAAAACTCCATTTTGAATCCAAGTTTCATCATTTTTGCCTCTTCTTTTATCCAAGTCCTAAAAATCAACAACCTGTAACAAAACATGAAAAATACCTTCCTTTAAAGTGCAATATCACCAAAAATGAATATAAAATATGGGTCTAAAAATGCATATAATTTTGGTGTATCACATTTCTATATGAGTTCTATATGCAGTCCTATAAGCCCACAAAGCATAATCAAGTTTTACTGACCAATCCATTTTTATTGGATTCACTGATTTTTCTAATATTCTTTTAATTTGTTGATTGGATAATTCAGTAAAACTACTTGTTTGAGGATGATAAGCAATAACAATTTGATGGTTGATATGATATCTATAAAATAAATTCTCTATTATTGCATTCCTGAAATGAAATCCCGGTCAGTTATGATCACTCTCAACATCCCAAATCTACAAAATATGTTCATTCTTAAAAAATTTTGAGCACTTTGAGCATCACATCAAGGTAAAATAACAACTTCTATCTATTTAAATACATAGTCAACTGCTAATAATATATATAAATTTTCTAAAGATGATATAAATGGTCCCATGAAATCTAATCCCCAAATATCAAATATCTCAACTTCCAACAGATAATTGAGGGGCTTCTCATTTCTCCTAGAAATATTGCCTGCTCGTTGACATCGATCACAAGTTTTGATATAAACATTAACATCTCTAATATTGTATACCAATAAATTCCAAATTGTAAAATTTTGTGTATTGTTTTATCAACACAAAAATGTCCCCCAAAATTAGAATTATGACATTTTTAGATAATTTCATTAGTTTCTTCTAAATGCACATATCTTCGAATAATTAGATCATTTACTTATTTTTATAAAAATGGGTCATCCAAAAAATAAGTCTTAGCTTTAGATAAAAATTTCCTCTTTTGTTGGTATGTTAGTCCTTACGGTATAATATCACTAACAATAAAGTTCACAAAGTTAGCATACCATTGAACTCACTAATACTGAATCTGTCACTCACTAATACTGAGTAGTTCTTCATCTGGAAAATATTCATTAATTTATTTTTAAAATAGAGTGGTTTTTCTAATTCAAGTCTGGACAGATGATTAGAAAATTGATTCTCATTTCCTTTCTTATTTACTATCTCAAAGTTAATTTTTTGCAAAAGAAGAATCCATCGTATCAGTCTTGGTTTTGCATCCTTTATATTTGTTAAATATTTAATAGCAAAATGATTAGTATGCACAACACATTTGGTTCCAATTAAGTATGATATGAATTTATCAAAAGAATAAACTATTACTAATAACTCTTTCTCATTTGTGTTATAATTGATTTAAGCTTAATTAAGAGTTTTACTATCATGGTAGATTACTTTGAAAATTTTATCATGCTTTTGTCCTAAAACAGCTCTAATAGCATAATCACTTGCATCAAACATTAATTCAAAAGGTTTTTCACATTAATTCACTTGCATCAAACATTAATTCAAAAGGTTTTTCCTAATTTAGTAAAATAATAATTAGTGCAGTGACTAATTTTTCTTTTAATAGCTCAAAAGCTTTTAGGCACTCCATATCAAAATAAAAAATTAAATCTTTTTCAAGCAAATGACATATAGGCTTAGAAATTTTGGAAAATTCCTTAATATATCGCCTATATAATCCAACATACCCTAAAAAACTCCTAATTTCCCATAAATTTGTTGGGTAAGTGTCGGCGCTATTTTTGGTTGGAGGAGTTGCCCGTAAGAACGCTATTTTTCGTTGGAGGAGTTTCCCGTAAGAAGCTGTCGATCACCGGAATCAAAATCCCGTCGCCCGCTTCGAAAGGACGTTTTAATTTACATATATATTTAGTTTTAGAAAAATATGAAATC
>NW_018235670.1:9240-9633 GCF_001263595.1 Phalaenopsis equestris
ATAAACACAAGACTTGAGGATGAGGCTCGATCAAATAAACTAAAAAATATATGACATTCGTTTGGTCTGCAAAACCTTTATATTTACCGACAAGTTATCCTATTTAATATAAAGGATTAAATAGGGTTTTTTAAGCTGGGTTCGGACATGTTTCTTGTAAAGACAAGCCCTATAGTTAATTACATCTTAAATGACCAAAGTCACCTAAGAAGACTCTCGATAAAAATCAGGAAATATTATCTTCAAGTAATTTCAAAAGGTAGGACTTTTTAATGAGATCAGACGTAGAGGTGTGAAAGAGGAATGGCTCAAATTTGGAACATTTTGTTGTAAAGTCCAAAGGAGGAAGAACTAGGGGATTTCATGGATCCAGAGGAGAACCCCGGTGACTTC
>NW_018235670.1:13034-13648 GCF_001263595.1 Phalaenopsis equestris
TTTTTTTTTTGCCCTTTTTTTAGCCACTAGGCTGGCTGGCTAGCCAGGGGGAGGTGGCTAGGTGCTCAAGGCACCCAAAGGAATCTATCACAATAATTTAATGCAAATGTGTTTTGATTTGACAAGGATATATTAAGCATGTGTATTTTTGGGAATAAGATCGCTTAATTTGTGGGACCATTGGTCCATGGCTTAGTTTAGGTGGTTAGATGGGTTTTGGCTCAGTCTTAGGGGTCAACTAATGGCTGAGGGGGGGTTAATTTGGTTGCTTTAAGGGAGTTAATTTGGTTGCTTTAGGGTTGTTGGGTCACATTTAGTGCATGGGTCCAAGTGGGTGCAAATGACCAAGTCTTGGGTTTGGTCTAGGCTAGCCATGTCAATTGTCCCAAATAAATATTTTATTTGGTATAGATGTTCATAATGAACAACTTTGGTGAAGGGTGGAAGTGGTTTTGAATTCAATTGAAGGGTCAATTTGAGGGAATTTTGAATTTTAATAACATGGTTATGTTGGGCTAGGCTTGGGTCTAGCTTAGGCTAGCCTTGCGCTAATTCCAAATTGATTATTTTGGATGGTCAATAGGGACCCCATGAAGAGTTTTCAACATTAATTG
>NW_018235670.1:13679-13893 GCF_001263595.1 Phalaenopsis equestris
CAATTGGGTGAAATTTGGGGACTTAGCCAATTTGGGGCTAAATTTGTGAATTTTGGATTTAGGCCAAAATCAAAAAGATTTGAGGCTTTACCAAGGCCAATTGATGGTTGACTTTGATGTGTAGGAATTTTATAAAGATATTTCAACATTGATTAGGTCCATTTGAGTAGGCTATGGGTTCAATTTGGTGAGATTAGGTCATGTGACCAAAATT
>NW_018235670.1:15722-23779 GCF_001263595.1 Phalaenopsis equestris
TTCAAGGAGTTCAAAAGAATAGGACTTTTCAATGAAATCGGACAAAGAGGTGTGAAAGGGGAATGGCTCAAATTTGGAACATTTTGTTTTTGGAATCCAAAGGAGGAAGAACTAGAGGATGTCATGGATTTGGATGAGAACCTTATTGACTTCCCAATCAATCCTATTGTTTGGCTTTAGTTTTGAGGAGAAATTATTTGAGTGTTTCATTCTACCAATTTGATTAATTTAGGGCTTACATTCGTGTGAAACAATCACACAAATAGCTTGGAAGATGTGAGGATTTAGGTCATGACAAACGACAACCTTGGAATCCTTAGACGAGTTAGGGCTTAGATTGCACAGTAAAGCTATACAAAAGCCTAAAGATGAGTTGAGAATTTATGTTGCACTAGGCAAACAACCTCGAAATCCTATGGCTTGTTATTTAATTTTAAGGAAAGAAATTAGTTTAGCTAAGGAAGACATGTTTTGCTGTTGAAGATGATCGTGCTGCCCACCATGCTAGCTCCAAGCTACTTATCATGGTGAGTTCAAGTTTTCTAGTGTGTCATTTTATGATATCAAATCAGATGTCCTTATGGTTGTAGTTCTTTAAATGTTATGGGGCATATAAAAGTTGATTAGGGCGACACCGGTTAGGATCTTAAGGTTCCCTCGTTCTGGTACTACTATTTTCTATTAGATTCACTTAGTTCAAATGAATTTACTAAACTCAACTTTATGAGTTCCATACTTTCATTTAGACTGTGGGAAGCCTCATTAGAAACTGTAGGTTACCTCCTCCGAGGGATTCCCGGTATCCGATTGAGACGTCTTAATTTAGTTGCAATTGTTGTTTTATGATGTTTATGATTAAATTTTGAGTTATCTTTTCTTTTGAATGTTGTGGTGGTGAATTTTATCTTGGTAGATTTTAGTTTTGGTTGAGGACTATCCTAGCAGATTTGGTTTTCATGCAGGGTGACATCGTTGTTTAACATGCAGGTTTGTGTACATGCAAGTGAGTATGTACAATAACACACTAAAAAGTAATTTATGGGAAACTAGAAATGAAGGTAAAATAAATTACAATAAAAGCTTACCTGGATGGTCTTCCCATCATCTTCAACTGAAACTCAAAATGCATGTTAGGGCATTTATATGTTAAAAGCATTTTATGTAAAGCAGGTTTTCCTAACTCTATGTCATATCTTGGTGGGTTCTGAGGAGTTTAATTAAGGATGATCTTTTTAGTAAAACATATTAAGTTTAGTGAAAATATACTAAGTTTAGTAGAGCTCCGGGGTATCCAAAAAGGTCAGGAGAAAGAAGAAGATCCATGCTTCCCTCTCACCGCCTAGTGGAAAGTCTTGAGCTCATTTAAAATTATTATGTTTCTTAATAATTCATTCTTTGAATTACTCTAATTCTCAGTGAACATTGAAGTTTCAATTATCCCTAAGAGTAGAGTGATCATCATTTGTCATTTAATCTGAGAATTATGTAGATGAAAAACCTTAAAAGGGGCAAGTTAATGTTATTAAGACACTTAAACCAATTTTAGCATTAACTTGGGCCTGTAGTGGTTTAAAAGAGTTCAATTTCTACTTAGATTCACTTTTATAATCCTAATTTACCCAAATTTGATTTAGCCTGGGTCATTACTAAGCCCTTAAGACCTTGGTGGATATATTAGTAATTTTTGAAAGAAATCAAATTTTAAGTGATAGTAATTCATCATCAAAAGATTTGAATGTCATTTAAACACCAAATAGGGGTATTAAATTAGTGAGTTATTAACATCCAAAATCATACTCCTAAGTCTAGGATCATTTAATTTAATAGATCTTCAAATTTTAATGATTTACGAGGTTTAGGAAATTACAAATCTATCATTTAATTAAGAGAAGTGAAATTGGTTTCTACCAATTAATTTCCTGTGTTTCAATCACCTAAACATATTAATTAAGATCAAAGATTGTCCATTTCCCTTTCTTGAATTAAGCATAAATGTTAATTAAGACCAAATTTTCAAAATTATACATTTGCCCCTAAGGCTCTATCACTTCATAATTCATCAAATTTAATTTAAATGACTTTGGAATTTTTATACTGCCTCACTCATGGGTCATTTAAGACATCAGAGTAGAAAATGTGATTTTTTAAAATTTAATTTAATTTATATATTATTTACATGAAAAAATATGATTTTTTAAAGAAAATTCAACAACTTGACCAAGGAAAAGCCTAATCACTTGAAATTTATACTGGAGGTACATTTAGACCAAAGAACCACTAAGAAAAAATTTCATGATTTTTTTCGTTTTATTTGAATTATCATAATCATTTTAATTTCTCGAGTGTTAATCAATTATAAAATATTTTTAATGTGGAAAATTAAATTTTACATTTTTATTAAATCTCTCTAAGGTCAAAGAACTTAGAGAAATAAATTTCATATTTTTATGATTTTTCTTTGACTTATTAGAATTATTTTAGTGAGTAATTAAGGAAAATCCTTTTTTTAGCATTTAAAAATTGTTTTTAAGCCTTAAAATTCAATATCTTCACTTAGAAAATTATAAAAAATATTATAATTGATCCTAAGGGCTTAGAAAAAAATTTGTAACATTTTCATGAATTTTATTAATTTTTCATTATTTAAATATTTAAAATATGCTTAAAAATGATATTTTTATTTTAATTACAATTTTATTTTTAGAAAATTCCTCTGACCACAGAGTGCTCTCAAAACCAATTTCATAAATTTTTTATTTGTATTTTAATTATTATGTTTTTTTTAGTATTAAAAATATCATTTAACTTAGAAAATCAAATTAGGTTATTAAATGAACTCTAAATATTTTGAATTTTTTATGGGGAGTCCTATGAACTTTAAATTACAGTGGAGAATTAAAAGCAAATCGTTTAGATGCTTATTTTTTCCAAATAAATTTTGTTACTATTTTAAGGTTTAGTGTAAATTAGGTGTGTTCTTAAAGACTTAGCCCATTACAAATTTTTCCTAAGGTTCTCCAATCACAATGAGCCTACCAAAATTTTCTTGGATTTATCTAAGCAATATGCTAATTATTATAATTGATTTTCCAAATTAGATGCAAAAACTTAAAAAAAATAGATCTTTATCTAGGGTTATCCTCTGACTTTGGGAAAATCAAGGAATAAACCTCATGATAGAGGCAACAACATGCCAAAATATCAAGCCATGGTGAAATACTTGAATGCATGGAGAATCAAGATACTTAGAATAGTATTGGATTAATTAAAAATAAAATATACATCAAATAAAATTCAAATCATCTCCACATTCCATCTCCACATTGTTCTCCTCTATTCATTGCGCACTAGGATATTTTTATTTTATTTTTGTGATTTTTCTACACCAAGATACGGATTTTTGAAGGTAGGGGGTATTTTTTAAATTAAATAAATCCCTATTTTCCTACTTAAATACGCAGTGCCACGGCATCATGCGACGGCTCTGAAGACATGCGTGGGGTGCTCTGGTGGGACGCTGCCATCTAAGTAGTGGCTGACTCGACCGCGCTTTATGTATTAAGCTCTCGTACAACGCAATCCTAGTTGTCTGTCTGATACACGCCATCTAACGGCTCCGCGTCTTCATCCCCAACTAGTGTGAGCATGTGATTGTTAACCCTAAAAACTTAAGATCTCACTCATTTCTCAACCAAATAACCTCAGGTTTGATCTTATAGACTCACTTAAGTGCGTAGAACATATCCATATGATAAACATGCCATTAAAGTAACCCTAATCAAATAGAGAGTCAAAATAGGCTCGGGAAGAGGGGAAGGTCAATACTTTTGCTATGAGCTTTGATAAGGGAAGCTTCAATCCGAGGTGATCGACACGTTTTTGGAGGTCCAAGGAGGCTAGGTATTGAGCCTTTTGTTGTGGTGTAATGTCTAGACCCGAATTTGATTATGGTCGAATTTGGGTGTAGATCAAAGTCTAGAGTAGAGGCTCTCTGTGAGGGGGCTTCTATGGGGCTTTCTCTTCTTTCACTATGGTGAAGGTGTGGGCCAATTTAATTGAAATTTGGTGCATTGTGGGGGTGTGGTGGAGAATGTCCTATAACCAGCAAGGATTTGAACTTAAAAATTGAGCTCCGGCGATGGGAATTAGGGTAGAGCATTTTTGGTTTGCACTGAGGAGTTCCTAGAGAGGCTGTGAGAGAAATTTTACCAGATTTCCTTAAGAAAATTGCAGTACCCTTATGTTGGCCGTAGAGGTGAGGTTTTATAACCATGGTCGGAGAGGGGAGCTTAGGGCCTGGACTTGGATGCAACTATCTCTTGAGGTGGTGGGATGAGAAGCTCTAAAGTTTAATTAGGGAGGTGAGCTGAAGAGTTCCTAGAGAGACTTTGGGAGAAATTTTACCAGATTTCCTTAAGAAAATTGTAGCACCCTTATGTTGGCCATAGAGGTGAGGTTTTATAACCATGGTCGGAGAGGGGAGCTCAAGGCCTGGCCTTGGGTCTCTTGAGGTGGTGGGATGAGAACCTCTAAAGTTTAATTAGGGTGAGCCGACCCTTAAGGTTGAGATTAGGTTTGATTTAGGGATAGTGGGCCTAGGTTTTGTGGTGATCCAGTGACTAGGCCGGCCGGCAGGGCCAGGGGAGGTGGGTAGGAGGTGCGGTGAGCCCGTTATGTTTAACCCTCAATGGAAAGTGATGATGGGGGAAATTTTTTGTTAAGGCCCATAAATGGGCATGAATCCCTTAATTTAGGGATCCAATGGTCCATAGCTCACCATGGATGGTCTAAGGGGTTTAGCCTGGTCCATGGAGTTTGCTTAAAGGCTATGGAGTCATAAATTTGGTGGTTTTACGGTGGTTAGGCCAATTTTGGTGTATGCGCCCAATATGGGTCCAAATGGCCAAAGGTCAGGTTTACGTTAGGCTAGCCATGAATTTGAGCCAAATTTATTGATTAAAATTGTGTAGATGGTTGTAATGAATATTTTTGGTAAAGGATTGAAATGATTTTGAGTTCAATTAGGGGTTCAATTTGATGGATTTTGGGATTTTGGTCAATTTGGGTATGTTGGGCTAGACTTGGGTCTAGATTGGGCTAGGCTTGGGATAACTCCAAATTTATAATTAAAAATGGTCTATAGGAATGTGATGAAGAGTTTTAAACATAAATTGGGTGCCAATTTTGGGATTAGAGCAATCAATCAGGTGGAATTTGGAGGCATGGCCAATTTGGGGCATGTTTAGGGATTTTTTGGACTTGGATCAAAATTAAATGGAATTTAGGCTTCACCAAGGCCAATTAAAGGGCAAATTTTATGTGTAGGATTGTTATGAAGAGTTTAAGATTTAAATTGGGGAAAATTGAGTAGGCTATAGGGTTCAATTTGGTGGAACCAAGTTATAGGGCCAAAGTTGGGGTTTTGACTTATATCAAAATTGGACTCAAAGCATATAGATAAAAATTGAGCTCAAAGCATCGGCCAATTAGGCTTTAATTTTGCTTAGATTGGTCATACGAAAGACTAATTTTATTTTAGGATTTAAATTGGGGGAAATTTGGACCAAATTGATGGACATTTGAGGTAAATTTTTGGAAATTGGGCCCTTAAAGGCAATTTGGGGCTTGTAGTCAAAAGGGTCAAATTGGCCAAATTGGGTTCAATTGGAGGGTACAAATTGGTTTTTGAAACATTTAAAGTGATTTTGGATGTTATGGAAAAGTTTGGGGTGCCAAGGGTATTTATGTAATTTTGGCCATTTTGGGGGTATTTTGGTAAATTTGGAATTTTTTGGTAGTTTTGGGTAACTTAGGTATTTCAAAAGGTTTGAAATGATTTTTGAACAAATTTGGGTATTTTGGACAGATTTGGTAATTTTGACCGAATTTAGGGCTCCAAGGTTATCTAGGTAATTTGGGGGGATTTAGGGGCAAATGGGCAAGTTAAATATTTTGGTAGAATTGGGCTACCAACCACCCTATATGAGCCATGGACCAAAGGAATCCCCATTTGGATCCTATTTGCATTGGTCTTAGCTAAACCCTAGCCTATGGATCAAGTCAACAATTTTAGGTTTAGGGTTGTGAGTGATGTTGGGTGAGAGTGAGTGTACGTAAGTGTAAGTGAGTGTATTAGCTCCAGACCAACACCCAGGGTCAACCCTAAGGTTAAATAGTCCTAATGGGGACTCTCCGTGAGCTTCCCCATACTGACCCCACCTTCTAAGTGCTAGAGGTTATGACCAATATGTAGAGCTTCAAGTTGAGCAAAGTGGAGTTTAGAATTTCTAGTGGTGAGGGTTCATTTTCTAGTTTTCTAGGAATAGTCAACAGAGAAGTTCTATGGCTAGACCCTAGGCTACTAAAGAGAAAAACTAAACCTCAACCAAAAGTGAGGTCAACAGGCATTACATAAACAAAAAAGGCATTCTTCTAAAAGCAAATATATCGTAGGGACTGGTAAAAATTATTTTCTCTTGATCCTCAAGAGTTATTTGTATTTTTTAATAACCAGTACATCCATCAAGAAAATAAAAAAATTTATGCCCATCTAGTCTATCCAACATTTGATCTAGAAAAACTAGTGAAAAATAATCTTTCCTAGTGATGAAATTTAATTTTCTATAATTAATGTATAATCGCCACCTTGTGGCTTGCCTTTTTGGTATTAACTTATTATGTTCATTCATTGTCACAGTCACTCCTCCTTTCTTAGGAACGAAGTGAATTGGACTAACCCATGCACTATCTGAAATAGGGTAGATAACTCAAGCATATAACTACTTTAAATTTCATTCTTAACAACTTATTTCATAACAGATTCCATCTCCTTAGAGGATTAGCCCTGGGTTTGCAGTTCTCTTCCATATAAGTTCTATGCATACAATTTGAAAGACTGATTCCTTTAATATCAATTGCTTTTCTTATAATTCTTCAAAGTTTTCAATAAACTCACTTCCTCTTCTGTAGTTAATTTTGATGAAATTATAAATAGTAATGTTGAGAAATCACCTAAAAAGGCATATTTTAAATATTCAGGAAGTATCTTCAACTCAAGTTCAGGAGGTTTTTTAATTGATGGACAAAAAAGATTCATCTTTTTTTGTCATGTCCAAAACTTCAAAACTTTCTTGAACATAATTTTAATCTTCCTTATAAAAATATTTAAATTGATATAATTAGTCTTTTTACTCATGTTCCAATACTTTCATTTCAGTTTTCTCTTCATAGGTTGTTTTGAAATGACATTCACTCAGATATCTTATTACATCCATTCTGTAACAATCATCATCTTTACCTTTTGTAGGATATTCCATTGATTTAAAAATATTAAATGTAATTGTTTGTTCATTGACATCCATAGTTAATTCCACTTTCTGCACATTTATCATTATTCTTCTTGTAGCTAAGACAAGTCTCCCCAAAATGATAGATATCTCCTTATCTTTCTTTCTATCTAGCATAATAAAATCAATAGGAAAGATAAATTGATCCATTTCTACTAAAACCTCTTCTATAACTCCCATATGATATGTTATTGAATGATCTGCTAACTGCATAGTTACATTAGTAGGGGATATATCTCCTAATCCTAATCTTTTAAATATTGACAATGGCATAAGGTTAATGCTTGCACCTAAATCATATAAGGCTTTCCCATAAAATCTGTCTCTTATTGCACATGGAATTGTGAAGCTACCAATATTGTTAAGCTTTTCATAAAGCTTTTTTTTTGAATTATAACACTGCACTCCTCACTAACTGCAACGGTCTTGTTATCTTCGAACTTTCTTTTACTGTTAAGAATATCCCTCATAAACTTTACATAGCTTAAAATTTATTTTAAGGCTTCAGCAAATGGAATATTAATTGTAAGCTTCTTAAAGCTAAATTTTGAAAATTGTTTATCCAACTTTTGTTGACGAAGTCTCTGAGGAAATGGAGGTGGTGGTTCTTCCAAGTTAATTTTAAGTGGAAAACAGGTATTTCTAAACCTTTCAGTGCATCATCTTCTCGCTCTTAAATTTCTTCTCTTTCTACTTCAATCTCTTTTTGAA